>NC_006684.1:1245000-1272500 GCF_000091045.1 Cryptococcus deneoformans JEC21
CACTGTGGCACCTTGATCACGTCACGTGACTCGAGATTTTGTTGACGAGCAGCGGTTAGTCCACCGTCGCGAATCAAGAAGCCGATAATGCTCAACGAAATTCAAAAAAAGTCTTGGGTAACATCTCCACAAGATCAACAAAAGGGCAAGATGAGAATCACCCCAGAGTATATATCGGTTGGCGCAAATCGTTCTTCCTCTTGCGCCGCTTGCTCCGCATCCGGTTTGCTCTTCTTTGGTGCCGGCAACTTCATCGCACTTTGGGATTCATCGTCAAATCGAGGAGTCCACGCAACGCTCCCGGGGCACAAAGGCCAGGTCACAACCGTCAAACTCCTGCCAGATGGGAGACTCGTTAGCGGCGATAACATTGGTGAAATAAGAGTATGGAATTCTGTAAAGGGTGATGACGAGTGGGAATGTGTGATGAGCTGGGAAGCCCACAGAGGAGGGTCGATTTCTGCCATCGGCGTCCTTGCTTCAAGAGGGAGCCTAGATGACATGATTATCACCGGTGGGTCAGACAGTCTGATCAAAAGGTGGAAAATAGCGGATAAGCCAGAGGAGATTCAGAAAATCGATCTGGGAGGCAAGCTGCCATTGGATTTGGAAGTTGGTTACTTGCCTGGATCTGAAGGTACGTAAGAAAGCGGGAACCGAGGTGGATAATAATCTGACTCCGTACAGCCCCAATACTCGCCTTGGGCTGTACTGACCGCCGTATTCAAATATGGACCATTCGAGACGGCTCATTTACCCGCGCTCTTTCTCTAGAAGGCCATGAAGACTGGGTCCGTTGTCTCTCCTTCACACCCTACCCTTCCGCATCCTCTTCCTCCCAGGATTTACTTTTGGCTTCTGGGTCCCAAGATAATTTTATCCGATTATGGCGTGTCTCGCCCATCGAGCAAGAAGTTGCTAGTCCAAGTGCCGGAGACGAGGGTCTTGAGATGCTTGACGAGTTTGAAAAAAGGCTTGCGGGCGAGGCCGGTGGAAACGTGCAAATATCAACCAAGGCCCATATCCTCGGTGTTCAAGATGGTGAGAAAAATTTACGGTTCAACATCACTCTTGAAGCCTTGCTCGTTGGCCATGAGTCTGGTCTTACCAATGTCCACTGGTCCCCTACTCCCACATCATCTTCCCCCACACCCCTCCTTCTCTCGACCGCTTCCGACAACTCTCTCATAATCTGGAGCCCGTCAAGTACGTCAACTTCTGCGGACGGCATCTGGGTACCTACGAACCGATTTGGTGCGATCGGTGGTAGAGGTCTGTCGTTCTATGGCGCGATCTGGGGCAAGGATGGCAAGAGTGTCATGGCTGGTGGGTGGAATGGAGGATGGGAAAAGTGGGTTGAGTCAGAACAAGGATGGGATGTCCAAAGAGGTTTGACCGGACATCATGGCAGTGTCGAAACTGTTTGTTGGGATCCCAGAGGGGAGTACCTTTTGTCTGTTGCGTAAGTCGAATCATCAGACTGACTGTCATATACTAAATCTCCATGACAGCTCCGATCAAACAGCACGTATCCATGCTGAATGCAATCTGCCTTCCTCTTCCACGTCTATCTGGGCCGAAATCGCTCGCCCTCAAATCCACGGTTACGACATGACAGATGCTTCATTTATCTCCCCTCTTCGTTTTGTTAGCGGTGCAGATGAAAAGGTTGCTCGAGTGTTTGATGCGCCCCAAGGTTTCGTCGAGTCATTAAGATCTCTAGGTATCAGTAAGAGGGAAGCAGAGGAGGAAAGCAGACCTAAGGGAGCTACCGTCCCGCCTTTGGGGCTGTCAAATCGCGCGTTGCAGAAAGGTTAGTCGTACTTGGTGCCTTTCGAAAACGGTACTGACGTGGATACAGCTCCTGTCGCCGGAGATGCTGTCGAAAAGCAAGGTCAAAATGAAGCTATTATTTCCATCTCTCATACTTTCACATCTCTCCCTACGGAAGAAGAACTCGCTACCTCAACCCTCTGGCCCGAGGTCGAAAAAGTCTATGGCCACGGTTACGAACTCGTCTGTGCAGCTGCTTCTCATGCCGGAGACCTTATTGCGACAGCATCCAAGGCCACTAATGCCGAACACGCTGTGATCCGAGTAATATCAGCCTCCAAGTGGGAGCTAGTTGGTGAACCACTGGCGGGTCACTCTTTGACAATCACGAGCGTTTCTTTCAGTAGGGATGACAAGAGAATTTTGAGCTGTTCTAGGGATCGAGGATGGAGAGTGTTTGAGAGAAAAGAGGATGGGGAAGGTTATTTCCCTCTTGCGGGAGACGAAAAGGCGCACGCGAGGATGGTCTTGGACGCATGCTGGGCAGACGAGAGAAATGACATGTTCGCGACCGCATCCAGGGATAAGACTGTACGTTTTCACGCTTGTTCTGGAGCTTGACAATGACTAATGCAGATCTTCAGGTTAAAATTTGGACTTCAGCAGTAGCAGATGGTTCTCAATGGGCTGCAGCTGGAACAATCAAATTAACTGTAGCTTCTACAGCAGTGGCCATGATTAATGACGGTTCTGACGGCTATCTGTTGGCTGTTGGAAAGGAGAGCGGCTCTATCGAAGTCTTCACTGTAGCTGTGAACCGGGATGGGGTAAAGAGTGATCTACTCTCTACTTTCGATCGTCGGTGAGTAACCGAAAACCATGTTTGCATTCTTGAGTTGCGTTCTTGAGCTGACCTCTTTGTAGAGTATCGCATGTGAGCGCAGTGAATAAACTTGCATGGAGGAACGTCGAGGGTGTTTTGAGCTTGGCGAGTTGCAGTGATGATCGAAGTGTCCGCGTATACAAGGTCGAGTTATAATGCACATCAATGCCCGGCCGCCGGAGATGTGAGGAAAGAGCAAGGTCGGCTAGTACTCTGTACCATATGAAAATACCATGCATCTTGATAATACCGGTCCTAATAACCGTGCATGCAGACAGATGTAGACAAATGTAAACGAAAGTCAACAAGTATCCCATTCCTTCCGTCGCACTTGCAGTTTTGGTCTGGCTGCGTGACGAGTGGTGAAAGAAGACGAACATGCATTACGTAACAGATCCGACGCTTGCGACGTTGCATCGAGAGAGCGCGCTTTGGTGTCGCTGTCCATGAAGCTCAACGGTGAACAACGGTCTCTACATTCGACATTCTACAGTTCATATACCTCAGCACGTCTTGGAGGTAATCTATTACTGCCCGAATTTCCCCTGAACCCTCGATAAACACCCAACATGTCTGCTCCCGGTGGTGGTGGTGCTTACTCGTGAGTCCATCGTCGTGATCTCAAGTCTCAAGCGACATTGATACGTCTAAGCGGTAGACTGACAACTCGGTAGATTTTCCCTTACAACCTTCTCCCCTTCCGGTAAACTCGTGCAAATAGAACACGCCCTTGCCGCTGTTGCCGGTGGGACTACTTCTTTGGGTATCAAGGGTAAGTTCAACGCCATCTCTCTCATGCCCCTTTTGCTTACCATGAGCCTTCCCTTATAGCTACCAATGGTGTTGTGATCGCCACCGAGAAAAAGTCTCCCTCCATCCTCCTCGACACCTCTGCTCTTGAGAAGGTTGCCCCGATTTGCCCCAATATCGGCTTCGTTTACTCTGGTATGGGCCCTGATTTTAGGGTGCTTGTCGCCAAAGCTAGGAAGATTGCGCAAGCATATTGGAAGGTGTATGGAGAGTATCCTCCCACAAAGGTCTTGGTGCAGGAGGTGGCTGCTGTTATGCAAAAGGCGACTCAGTCTGGGTAAGTCGGCAATGTGCACACTGGCTTTGCTGCAAGTCTCGTCGGACTGATAGATAACCGCAGTGGTGTGAGGCCGTACGGTATTTCTGTGCTTATTGCTGGATGGGATTCCCACAGGGGTCAGTCCTTATGGCAAATTGACCCTTCAGGATCTTATTGGGCATGGAAGGCGAGTGCGATCGGGAAAAACATGGTGAACGGCAAGACTTTCTTGGAGAAGCGGTGAGTCACTCGGTTTGACAACTTACCCTAAAATCAAAATTCATGCCTTTTTCAGATACAACGATGATCTTTCCCTCGAAGATGCCATCCATACTGCTCTCCTCACTCTCAAAGAGGGCTTTGAAGGCCAAATGACAGAACAAACTATCGAAATCGGTATTGTAACATGTCCTACGCCCGAGCAGATGCAGGAAAAGCCTGGGGAGAGGTTGCCTCCTACATTTAGGAAGTTGACTGAACAGGAAGTAAAGGATTACCTTTCGTTGTAGAACACGGCAGGAAGTGATGTATACAGTAATGCACCATATGACATACCTTCCTGCGGTTTGCTCTTGATATTGCCAACCTCACAAGTTATACGTTCCTTCGCCGTCTCGTGCGCTTCTCGACTTGCAGCTCAATGCCGAACGTATTCAAAACTCTTGTTGGTGACTTCGATACCAGGAGCGGATGCATTTTCCTTCCTTGCTGGTTTTTTAAAGAGAAGACTTTGTCCAGCGGTGATCGCCGATATATTCTGCGCTAATCATCAATCACCTCTTCGCCTCTTATGAGGATGCCCGGGAGGTGACACATTTTCCTTTCCTGTATTCCACGACAAAAAAAAAACCTACAAGGCCTGTATCCAACTACAGGAAGAACCTGGCGACACATAGGGCATAGAAGCAGATTTTATCAGACTCACCTGCGATCAAAATCCTCAAGTCAGAATGCCGCCCCGTCGAAGTACGGCCAAGTCGAAAGTTCAATCTGCGACAGCTTCCTCTTTCTCTCCTGCCGAACTCATCACACCCTCTCTCAATGAGCAACTGTTGGAATACATTTCACAATGGGAAACAACGGGTACCGAGTCTCTTCACAAGCTTATAATATCACTCCTCAATACTATTAATTCGGCGCCTACAACACTTGGCGTTGTGCCTTTACTACACGTGCTTGTGACGCTTCTCAAATCCAACGTGGATGAAAGAGAGCTCACAGGTGTGTTCGAAGGTGTTTTGGATGAGCTTGAAGACGACAGAAGGGATATCTTCGGTGAAGCACTCGTGGATGCTGTAGAAGTGTTGGAAGAGGAGCAAGAGGACGTGGGCGGAAACAAAAATAAAGGAGAGAAGGAGACTGAAGAAGCAGAAGACAAGTCTCCCAAAGGACTTTCAATCCTCAAGCTTCTTCTTGTAAGTGTAATCTTTGAGGATAACCATGATGATCTAACCAAACACCAGGAGTCAAATACTCTTCCTTCATATATCCCCAATCTCCTCCTGAACCCAGAACGTCTCATCCCTCTCAATCTTCACCCTATGCCCCGAAACCCTCGAGCTTTCCAAAGTGCTTTGGTCAAGAAAAATACCACTCTTTTTTTCAAGCAACGGAAATTCAATCTCTTGCGTGAATGTTCGGAAGGTTTCTCTGGACTGATCGTGCTCCTAACTTCAGAAGACACTCTTCCCTCTCATCCAGAGGAAGAGGACGATGAAGAAAGGCGAAATAGGGCAGATAGGGTCTGGGGAAAGATCATGCGGCTGATAGGATACTTCAATCTCTCACCGCCAAGAGTACTGGATATCATCCTCGAAGTGTTCAGCTGCCACATCATACATCATTGGCCATTCTTCCTTGAGCTCTTGAGATGCTCACCATGGGGACCAAGTTCTAATCAGGAAGATGATGATGGTGGAATCTCAACAAAAAAGGGCTGGAAGGAGGAAGAGGTCGAAGGAATCGAGAATGCTTTGAAGCGGGACGGCGACAGGGTTCTGAGTCAAGTTTTGGGGTTCAAGTTTGGGTTCTTCCGTGTGAGTTAATTTATAGCCTCGCATTTACCTTGTTGCTATGCTAATTACTCACAGAAACCCGAGGCTGGTGACACACCTATCGGTCTCATTTACACTGCTGCTCTCCTTATCAAGCACGGTTTTGTCGGCTTAACGGATCTTTTGCCATGTGTAGGTTACGCTAGTCACTTGAAGTTTATTCTAACCCCATGCAGCTTTCCCCCGATGACAATGAGATGGAAACAATACGCAAGAAATGGGCGTCGTCTCTTTCATCACGGTCTGGCCCCGCTAATGCTCTGACCGATACCATTCTTGATGACGATGAACCGCCCTCTGGCACCATTGGGTCTATCTCCGAACAAGCTCAAAACATCCCGACAAAGCCTCCTCCCGAGCAGAGGATACAGCTTACTCAAGCACTTCTCGCATTGGGCGACAAGGCTGCGTCGGAGTACATGTTGGCAAGGTGGCCATGGATTGCGCAGAAGAGTACCGGAGTGGCTGATTTGATCTTGGACATCGTGGAAGATGCACTAAAACCGGTTTACGAAGAAGTTGTGGCCAAGCGAGAAGAGAAAGAAGAGTTTGACCTGCAGGCTGTCGCTCCCATCGTACAAGACTCAGAATCAATCGGGAAACAGACCGTCTTGACTCTTTTTGCCCCCGCACCCCCTGAAACGACGACCAAGAAGTTCAAGTTCTTCTATCCTCATCGTGAGGGCGTATCCGAAAGCTGGTCAACTGTGGACGAGATCCACGAGAAGGGCTTGAGGTGGCTGGGTTTGATTGGGGGACTTGGAGGAAGAAGAGCGAGGCTTATGGTCATGCTTAGCAGAATTGGAGCTGCGCAGTTTGAACGGCTCCGAGAGAACAAGCTGGAGCAAGGGTTAACAGCAGAGCATTCGCAGCCGACGGTGGAGGAGCTCAAGCCCTGGCTTGACATCATTCGTGTCTCCCTTCTTCCTTCTCTGTCTTGTTCTATGGCTTCAGGAACGTTCGATGTTGAACTCTGGTCCCTTCTCAAACTCTTCCCCTATACTTCACGATATTCTCTCTATGGCGAATGGCGAGATAGCACTTGCAGTGCAAATGGCAGGAAACCTTGTCTAATAGCAGCTCACGCCGCAGCGATGACTACCAAAGAGGTTCAAAAGGCCCTTCGACGAGTTACGTCAACCAACACCTCTGCTACATCCGGTGCCACTCCTACCGAACGGCATAGTGCCCGAGCACTTGCCAAACAGAGTCACCATAACCCTGTGTTTGTCTGGACAACTGCAGTGACGCAAGTGAAAGCGTACCCAAACATCGGAGAGGCCATCGTAGATGCAGGAAGGTATATGGCTCAATTGTCATTCGACGTGGCCACGTTTGTCATGTTAGATACTTTGTCGGACGACAGGGCTTTAAGGCTGAATGAGATGGGTACCGGTGTGGCGCTCTGGTTGGAACGTATGTTCTTCGTAGTTGATACCTGAACGAAGCTAACGGAAGATCAGGATTATCCAAATTTGTTGGAGATTTCAACAGACGATACAGCAACATGGATCTTTACCCTGTTTTGCAATACATCATCAATCGACTCATGCGCGGCCACTCTGGTGACCTCATCATCCTTGAAAAACTGATGTCTTCCATGTCAGGCATTGAGCCCGTCCCTAATGATGGTGTTTCTGAGGCCCAGCTTCAAGCGTACGCTGGTGGCCGGGAAATGATACGGGAGGCCTTCTCCGCCACTCGAATCAGCGTGACTGCCCCTCCAGAGCCTGGCGCTTCGGAGCAACCCACGCGAGCGCCTGTAGAGAAGGTGAAAAATGTGAAGAAGAGTTTGCCGAGACTGGTCAATGCATTGAGGGAAAAGGGGTTGGCAATGCCCATCTGGATAGCTTTGGCGCAGACGAGGCAGGCTGTAGTGGACAAGATGGTAAATGCTCCCATCAAGGCCATGAATCTTGTCCAAGACACTGTGAGTATTCAGCACCAGTTGTGTTTGTGGATTATACTAATGCAAATGACTTCCAGTGTCACAACGCATTCGTTCAATTCGGCGATTTCCTTGTTGAATACCTTACTTCTGACGAGCATATCGCTCTTATTCCCGATCTTCAGCAACTTATAGTTGATTTTGGCCTCGAGTATGGTATGGCCTTCCAGATCTTGCGACCACGTTTAAACGCGGAGATTGAACGTGCTCGTGTTGAGGAGAAAGCCGCCGTCCAAGCGCGGCTTGAAGCCGCGAAGAAGGCAATGTCTGAGAAGGAGAGGAACGGATCACCTCAGAAAGTCGAGAGCCCGGCGCTTCCCGGATCACCCACGACCCCGTCTTTGCAGTTCACTCCAGGTGCGACTCCGGGACCAGGCGAAATTGAGGATGTCGTAATGGAAGAGAGTGAAAAGGGCGCACTCAGTATACCTGCACCAAAGACGCCGAGCAGTAAAAGCAAGATGTGGTGGCCCTCTGCTTTGACGCCTACCATGCAACAAACGCGAAAACTTTTGCCACGTGAGGCTAATGAGGTCATGAGTGCGCCTTTCTTTGTCATTTTCTGGCACCTTACGACCCCCGACATCGCTTTCTCCCCTCAATCATATGATAACGCCATAAAATCTATCAATCGACATATCTCCACCATCTCCTCTTGGTGGGTTAACCCAAGAGATAAATCAAAGATGGCCGAGCAGCGGGATGAGTTAGCTAGACTGAAAGCGAGAGTGAAGGTTCTGCAAGAGGAGAAGGAAGCACACGGGTCGCTGGTCAATGGACCGATGAAGAGGAGGATGAGGCTGGAGAGTGGCAAGTGGTTTGGCAAGGGTAAGTGTCGTGATCTTGTTTTGATACGCAATGTGTTAACAAAATCATAGCAATTGTGGAGAAGAATCTTCAAAGGCCGTTAGCCATTCAGCTCCATCAATATTGTTTCTACCCTCGAGCTATTCTTTCGCCCTGCGACGCTGTCTTCGTCGCCAAGTTCATTCGTATGGCTCATAACTTAGGTACTGTTGGCTTCTCGACATTGTTCGTTTACAACAACTTCTTCAATGATAACCTCGCCGCCTGTATCTTTTCCTGTACGGATAGTGAAGCTCGTAATCTTGGTCGATGCTTGGCTCTGATTCTTGCCGATTTGGACAAGTGGCATCAGAGCGAAAACGTGTATCTCAAAGAGGCGCTCGGTATCTCACCTAACCCCATTGAGGGCGGAGAACAAAAGAGGCTACCTGGTATGCTATTTAGGTCAAAGGCCGGTGATGACATGCGTGAAATGTCATGGCAAGAATTCAGAAACTTTTACGCCAAGTGTCATAACGTCCTCACTAGGGTAAGTCCTAAAAAAAGAACAACCTGCTTGGCCCACGCGTTAACGATATTTCAGGCCCTCATTTCATGTTGGAGTGAAGCGGAATTTATGCATAACAAGAATGCTATCATCGTCGCCTTGCAAGTAATCAAGTACTTCCCTCTCATGGAGACAAATGGCAAAGCAATCGAAGCCGCGGTAAAGAAATTGCAGGCCGGTGAGGTTGGAGAGATCCCTAATGACTTAAAGATGATGTGCACTTCGTGAGTAACCTCATTGCAAAAAGCAAATGAAGTCACTCATCCTATTGCAGATTCTTATCGGGTCTTAAGAAACGTCAAGATGCCAGACCATTCGTCGCCCCTGCAACATTCCACGTGAGCTACATCTTTATAAAGCTTGAGCCCTCAGAAGCTGATGATGCTTTCAGGGCGCCGCAGCTCGAGCCGCTATCGCAAGGGCACCAAGTGCCCCCAAGGTTGAATCTC
Source organism: Cryptococcus deneoformans JEC21 (assembly GCF_000091045.1). NCBI lineage: Eukaryota > Fungi > Basidiomycota > Tremellomycetes > Tremellales > Cryptococcaceae > Cryptococcus > Cryptococcus deneoformans. The sequence goes on from NC_006684.1 coordinate 1,254,531, forward strand.
CAGCTCCCAGCGGCAGCATATCAACTCCCTCTCGCTCCCAACCAGCTAACGGCACAAATGGTACAGCCTCGCCTTCTCCAGCCGGTACTCCCGGACCTATGACCACGGATCCCAGAACTTTGCGTCAAAAGGTTGAAGAAAGTCGAGCCAGAGCGGCGGCTTCGGCGGCCGCCAAGGAACAGGAAGCTGGTACTGCTCCGCAATCCCCTCTTGTACACCCCATACCCACTCGACCCGGTCTCCCCTCTCGTCTTGCTAGCTCCGCTAACTCGGTCCCTGTGACTCCAACCGGCCCCTCGGCTATTACCCGAACTTCGACGCCTAATGCAACCTCTGTGAACTCCCGTGCTCACACACCTGTGTCTTCCATGGGTCCACCTCCCGATATGTCTGTGGATGAAGCCCGTGCTGCTGCTCGTGCTCGCAGACTCGGAGGTATTCACCGTCCCCCTCCACCTCCGCCATCTGCTGCCGGGCAAACTACAGAGAGTGCAGTATCTACTGCCTTCACGAACTTGGATGCGGAAAGACAGGAAGAAAAAGCGGAAGAGAAAGAGAAAGAGCCCGGTACTCCACCTACTCCCCTTGTGGAGTCTACTCGTGGCAGGTCTCCACCAGCCTCTGTTAAAACATCGCCTACAACTACTGTGAGGACTCACAGAGACGGCAGCGTCGAAAGCCGAGCGAGTGAGAGATCGAAGAGGCGCGAGCAAGGCAGAGATAAATACCGTCGTGACAAAGATCACAGGGATAGGGACAAGGAGAGAGAACGGGAGAAAGAGAAGGATAGAATGGATCGATCTGCTGCAGAAGATGACAAGAGGCGTCAGGAAGATAACGTTCCAGCGTCCACTCAAAGCGATTCAGGGCGCGAATCGAGGAGGTCCAGGCGTGATGGAGAGCGAGAGCGAGACAGGGAGGAGAAGAAGAATCGAGAGCGTGAGAGGGAGGATAGAAAGGAAAGGGACAGGGAAAGGTCTTACAGAGGTGAAGACAGTGATCGCAAGCGTAAGAGAGATGAGGAGTCTTCTTCGAGGAAACTCGAGCCAGACGCGTCAAGTGGCAGTAGGAAGGAGCGCGAGCGAGAGCGAAGGAGGTATGACGAAAGGGACAGAGAAAGGGAGCGCGATTTCAGGGACCGGGAGAGGGACCGAGAAAGGGATAGAAACGAGCGAGACAGGGATGGTCATCGTGACAGACGCGAACGTGAGCGAGATGGTCGACGACGAGACCGAGACAGCCGCGACGTCCGAGAGAACCGTGAACGACGTCGCACACCTCTTGCTGAAGACGGTCCCGAGCTTGCATCCGCCGCCTCTAAAGACAATACCGATACTGCATCTAACGTTTCCGGCCCTGGAGCTGCCAGAACACCGCATGCCCTCCCGGCAAGGCCTGGCAACTCTGAGCAGGTTCCCAGACTACCTCCGAATGCTGCTCCAGTATCCCAGAACCCCCAAGAACCTCTCAGTTTGGCTGCCAGATTGGGCGGCATGGCACGACCGGCTTCTCCTCATGTAAGGGCCAATGAGCCTATTCATAGATCTACAAGAGACGACCTCGGGAGGGATAATGACTGGAATAATGCGCCGAGGAGAGATGAAGCTACAGAGGAGGAATCGAGGAAAGAGCCTGCTGATCGAAAAAGAGCTTTGGAAGGTAAGTTGGGTATCATTACCATTGTTAAGATAAGAACGCTAATCTTGCATAAACAGCCGAGGCTGGCCCCGAGGCTCGAGAGGAGTCACCTGGAGCGTCCAAACGTGTTAAGATCGATCGTAACAAGGCCCGTGGACGAAGGCAAGAGGGCGGTGGTGCGAAAATGTTCCAGCAAGCCATGGGGAGTACAAAGGACAAATAGGCGGGGAACGAAAGAATCTAGTGTTAAGACATCCGTCTTTAAAGTGATTTCTTGCATATGCATCCATGTTTGACTAGATCAAATTCGCTTGATTTCTGTCATTTAACAGATAACAGAAAACGAAAATAAAAAATAAAAGGACACCGCAGCAGGCGGAGGACGACGTCGCCCATCTCCGAAGCCGAGGCGAGCCTCCGCCGAGCAAATACAAAAATCATCCCGTCAAATCCATTTAGATACGTTATATTTCGCCCGTCTACTTGTTGCCTGCTGTTGACTACCGCCAACCTCACAGAATACGTACTCATCATCCTGATCAAGGGAGATCTCTGCAGTCTAGGCGGCTCTAGATCATAACGTGCTTCAACTGCCGGCATATAGCTTGCCACCATTCGCAGTCGTCGGCCTTGAAGCGATGTCAAGAATACCAATATACCTGCTAGCTTTACTTGCCTATGTGCACTACGGTATGTAACTGCTAGCCTGGAATCACATGTCATGTATCTTATTATTACAGGGCTGACACTTGGGCATAGCGCAAGCACACGAGCATCATAATGTCACGGAGATTGATACCAGTGTACCTTTTGATGCGCGGATATATATTCATGTGAGCCATGATTATTTTGATCTTTGGAAACCATGGCCGTTGCAGAACCGTTGGCAATAATGGAAACTTGGGATACCACTGTTTACTAGATGGACGAATTGCTAACGCGGAATGTGGTCTGCAGATGACACTCCAAACCTACCTGTGGGCCATCGCATTCCCATTAGGAATGGTTCTTGGTCTTTCAAAGTGAGTTTATTCCTATGTTATGACTGAATTATGTCAGTTGACGTCTATCCTCCAGATCCAAATACCATGTCCCTTTACAGTCGGTGAACACAGTGCTCTCCTTCATTGGAATATACTTTGGTCACCACCACGGTGGAAGACAATTCCCAGCAACCGTAAATGAAAGCAATGACTCTAAGTGCGAAGGTGACTGACGGACCGCCTAGGTTCACGGATTCATGGCTAAAATACTCATTTGGGTGATGGTCATAGTATGTCATCAACAACTGATGGGCCTCCTCGTTGTCATTGTCACTGACCCCAATTACAGCAGGCTTGCCTGGGCATCTTCCTCAAACTTCATGTATCAGAAAAGAAAATTAGACCGTGGGTCGTTCCCTTCCATTCCGTCCTAGGCAAAACGTTCCCTGTGTTAGGATGGACTCGTAAGTCCTGTCATCCTGTACTTCCGTTGTGACTCAGCAGCACTCCGCCCTGACGTCTGTGCGCGTTCTATAGAAATGCTTTTCGGCGTCGCCACCGCCCTCGGGTTCTGCCGTGGCGGAAACCTCGGACAATGTGCCGCCCATTATATCATGGGCTCCGCCTTCATTGGATATGGAGCAATTCTGGTCATCATGCTGAATCTTGGAGGTAAATGGCTGGAGAGAAGAGGATGTAGTCAGGAGATGTTGGACAGCAGTGTCATCACCGCCTGGGTAAGTGACTGTAGCGCCGAATATGGCCTAGGAGACGACTGATTGGAGTCAGGGTATTGTCAACACCTTTACTGAGCACCATGGTGGTCCTTGGACTCATAAGGATATGCAGCACACCATGATGGTAAGCCATATCCGATAAGTTATCATCCATAACTGATTTACTTTGCCATTAGGGCGTTCTCTGGTGGGCTGGTGGTATGCTTGGTATCTTCCTCAGCCGTGGTGGCAGACGATCATTTATCCCGTCCGTGATTATCATCATGACTGGATGGGGTATGAGTGCGCACGAGCAAGCTTTGATGATTTCTTCAAAGGTTTGTTTTGCATGGACCCGGAACTATTCTATCAAAGCTAACACTGGCGAACAGATCCATGCACTGTTCGGCTATGCTCTCATATCCGCTGGTGTTTTGAGGATTGTAGAAATATGTTTTGTCCTCAATGACAAGCCTACTCCTTCAAACGGTGCTATCCGAGTCTTCCAACACCTGCCTCCTTATGTGCGTTTTTGTTATCATGTGTTTGTTTATTCCCACTGATCTCAAGTTTCTTTCCAGCTTCTCGTCTTGGGCGGCACCCTCTTTATGTCAGCCACCGACGAAGAAATGCGCAACGCCGACTCTCTTGGTGTCGACCACGTCACTTACGCTCTCTTTGACTTCTCCCTCTCCTTCCTAATCTATCTTGTCATCACTTTCCTCGTTCACTTGTACTCGAATTCGGGCCGGAATGCACTGCAAAAGGAGAACAGCGGAGAAGAAATCTTCGACTCTGAACGGGCCGAGGAGCACGGTTACGCCAAGGTCCCCACAGAGCAAAGGGAACAAATAAGAGGGGATAATGACTTGGATGGGGATGGGGATGGGCCAGAGGCTTATGAGATGGCGGACAGGGATTCCAGTGGGGAAAGTGAAGCGGTCAAGATTGGAGGTGAGGATGAAGTGGATTGGATGGGAAGGAGGGGACCGGTCAATCTGTAGCTTTCATAAATCATTATCAGTTTAGTGAGGTTACAATTTACTCGATGTCTTGGCAAATCAAAATGCTCTTTACGAATGTATCTCTATCAAACCTAGTATTGACTCGTCATAAACACATCATGCAAAGAATATCGTCATCCTACAAGCCCTACGATCGCGACTCTACAACAACCTTCCCAAGCTCTTATTTCACCATCCCCCCGCCATCTCAAAAGAGAATTAATCAGGAACAAGTGCATCCGCTCTACTCTGGCAGAAAAGAAACAGGTATAGGTTAAAAAAGGTGCTATACCGCACAAGTGGAAGGAAATGAATGATCTATTGAACTCTTTGTTTGAAGCCCATGAAGCCGGGAGTTGCCTGATGGGGGGTATATGTTTTAAGGATTTAATATCGGTTTTGGAGACGTATAATGAAGGTCGAAAGAAAGGATAGGTGACGTTTTGGGGTTTTTACTCTGTTGCACAGTGGTCAACGTCGATATAATGACAAGATGAAAAGAGTGATTGAGACTTACGCTGCGCGCACTGCACACCAGGCCTTCCATCATCGTCTTCATCATCCATCTCCTCGTCCTCACCAGTCGCCGCATTCTTCGCATGCCTCTCGTTGGGCTCGGAAAGCACAACCTCGTCGATGTGAATCTTCTTATTGAACTTGGGCAATGCCTTGCGCGCGGGGAGGGCCTTCTCGAGCAACGGGATGTTCTCAACCGGAATAGTGTTGGGGAATTCGACAGTGAGACGGACATAAAGGTCACCGAGCTCATGGTGTCGGTAAGAAGGCATACCCTGGCCGGAGATAATCTTGAGCGCGTCTAGCGTTAGGAACAAAGGTCAGTGCGCATCCTCTTTGAAGTGAAAAAAGAAAACGGAAACTGAAACTCACCAGGCTTGATAACCTCTCCAGGGACAATGGTGACGTGCAAAGCATGCTCATCAAGGTGTTCAATGGCAAAGTCACCACCAGCCAAAGCAGTGAGGAGGTCAATCTTGGCGTTGTAGAACAAATCGTCACCCTTCCTCTCGAATCGAGGGTGAGGCTTCTCCTCAATAACGATAATAACATCACCAGGAATGGTACCAGGTTGTTGGTCGGATTCGCCAGCAAATTTGATTTGCTGACCACCCTTCATACCCTTGTCGATGTGAACCTCAAGCACCTTCCTTTCCTGATTGGTCTTCTTGCCGCTACAGGTCTTACATCTGTCCTTGGGGTTCATCATCTCACCAGTACCCTCACACTCGGTACAGGGTTGCTGGATTTGCTGCATCATAGGGCCAAGCTGACGGAGCATGACCTTGACACCTCGACCTTGACAGCCGGTACAGGTCTGAACAGCGCCCTGCTTGCCACCTCGGCCATCACAGGTCTTACAGATAACAGACTTGGAAAGAGCGAGCTTCTGGACCTTGCCCTTGTAGAGGTCTTCAAGGGAAACGGAGATTCGGTGAACGAGGTCTCGGCCACGTCGGGGACCGCTGCTTCGTCCGCCACCTGTATTCCACGTGGTTAGCATTGGCACAAACTCTTTTGGTTGACCGACGTACCACCACCACCGAAGAAACCACCACCGCCACCGAACAGCTGGCTGAAAAGATCTTGAGGATCAACGCCACCGCCCATGCCACCTTCCTTGAGACCGGCTTCACCGAGCTGGTCGTAGAGAGATCGTTGCTGGTCGTCGGAAAGAACTTCGTAACTGATTTCTCGGGTCAGCACTTGCTATTGTGCTATTGTTACAAGACTGTGCTTACGCATGGGTCATCTCCTTGAAAAGCTCGGGGTCACCGCCCTTGTCGGGATGGTGCCTCAAAGCGCTGTGCGAAAGCGTCAGTATACCATGCACAGAAGGACTACGCACACAGAAGTCGCCGGGTACTCGGAGTTGCTGAGTAGCTCCGGTGGCAACAACTTGATAACAGTACATACCTTTTCCGGTAGGCCTTTTTGATGTCGTTGGCATCAGCGTCAGGCTTGACACCGAGGAGATCGTAGTATTTACTGATCGCATATCACAAAAATGTCAGCACAGAGATTGGATCATGATTGAAAAAAAGACTGACGTTTCCTTAACCATCTTTAGTTGTTTATTTGCTTTCTAGAGATACAATGAGTGGCGAGGAAGGGTATATATGATATGGAAGAGAAATATAAAGTTGGAAGAGATGGAGGCTGGAGGTAGAAAAAGTGATGCTCCGGCGGGGACAAGGAATGGAAAGAACTTCGAGCAGATTCCACTACAAAGCGGACATCGCCGCAACACAAAAAAGGGAAGGTGATGACCGAAGCTGTTATGTAATCATACATGAGGTTTACGTAACTGCTATTGATGGATTGTTTTGACGTTAATTAGCCGTGGTTGTTGATTTGTTTAAGCTCTGCAACAGAGCGAGCGAATGGTACGGCCTCTGCACAGTATACCCACCATGTCATCCACTCGCGGTAAGTGAACACACTCAGATCGGGACAACACTGACTCTCCCCCAGCGGACAAGGAGACCACCCTCCAGCAGCTTGCAGCTTCAAATACCTTTGAGTTAGCCGCCCTTCCTGACTCATCGTGCCTCGGACTGACGCACTCTACAGCACAGATTGGCCTACTCTCAAGGGATATTTTCAAGAATCACTCAATGATGCACTCAAAATATTCTTGACAAAAGGGCCTCCCCGTCCGTACCGTCCGCGTGGTGCTTCGCCACCACCTCCAGCAGCACCTTCCAAGCCCCAGACATCCTTACCTTCCGTCACCACTGACGAAGTCGGTAAACCACCTGCTGAATCTCTTCTCCTGTCCCCATCGCATCCCGCCTCAATGATCGGACCTGCATCTGAGCTCGCCCACAATCCAGAAGATCTTCGGCCAAGCACCATTGGCGGCCTCGTCATACCCCCCTTTCCTCCTCTGGACCCATCTCGCCGGCGGACACCATCCCCTGCGCCCATGCAACGGTCTCCCAGCCCGCTGTCACCTAGAGCTAATGGAATGCATAACCAAAGAATTGTGGCAATGGGGATCGGGGTCCCCGATGAAGAATGGGATGAGGAGACGGTGATTGGGGGAAAAAAGCTACAGGGGTGGTTGGATGAGGCACAGGGCAAAGCCGAGATTCAGCGCCTGAACAATTTATTGGATGACATGGAAGCGTGAGTATCACTTACGTTGCTCTCTTTCTTTTTACTGACCAGATATAGCCCTCCATTCACCATCCAACGTTTGGCCGAACTCCTCCTTCATCCCACTTCTCAACATGCCACCTTTGGCAAATTCTCTCGTGCCATTGAAAAATCCCTTCTGGTCACTTCACCTTGGGGAGCTCCATCTTATGTCTATATTCCCCCTTCAAACTTTGCTGCTTATCCTGGTGTCGGTCCGATATCGTCTGCATCTTCACCATCCCCCGATGGTGGGTCTGAATCAGATTCCACAGTACCCGCCGGATCGACTACGCCGCTCTTCAGCCCTATTCCTTTTCTTGTTCATCCCTCTCATGAACCTGCCTTAGCTGTTGACACAGGGCATCCGGCAGCTTCAATCGGTACAGAGGACGGGCTTCTTTCTCCACTTAATCTTTCTGAGGAGAAGACGCCGTCGTCCTCTGGTCGAAGCCCAACTCCTGAACCCGAAGACTCCATTGCAACGACTTCTGGACCCTCCACCAATGACATCGACACCGAAATGGTTTCGCCTGGAGATATCCCCCGCCCAGAGAATCCACAAGGTACATCTGACCCTGCCAATACCTCTTACATGGGCAGAGTCGACGAGCTCGATACCGGGCCCCTGCCAACTTCTGAGCAAGTCAGCATCAAGCGCCGCTCTTCAATTTCGTCATCATCGTCACAGATGGAGGTGGATGACAGAGAAACAGTCGTGATGGCTGGTCAAGGTGAAGGCGGTCATTTAGCGCCGCATGGTATGGCCGACAAGCCTATGCCATTGAGTAGCACAACTGTCGTCAAAGATGTTCCTGAAGAGGGGCGAATGATAAAGGGTTTGAGGAGAAACGAGAGTGAAAAGAGCTTAGGGGAGAGATTTGTCAGTGGCGGTGTGCAAAAGCCCGAGGAGGCTGGTCAAGGTGAAGGCGGTCATTTAGCGCCGCATGGTATGGCCGACAAGCCTATGCCATTGAGTAGCACAACTGTCGTCAAAGATGTTCCTGAAGAGGGGCGAATGATAAAGGGTTTGAGGAGAAACGAGAGTGAAAAGAGCTTAGGGGAGAGATTTGTCAGTGGCGGTGTGCAAAAGCCCGAGGAGGCTGGTCTTGTGGATAGTGCAGAGGGGATAAGCAAAAGCGCGGACAAGGAGGAAGGAGTGGAATAAAATGCCTTGTTATACCATCTAGGGATTGTAACGTCTAGTAATGCATGCAAATCATGGTCATGATTCCGGTGCTGCGCAAGATTCCATTGCTGGAAGAAGGCTCGTGATAAAGACGAGAGCCTTATGCTGCCCCATTTTCCACTCTAATCCCATTCTCCACAACATACACTATCCACTAGTCAGCGAAATGCTATAGACAACAGAGATTACAAGGCTCACCTCCAGCTCCATGGCCCGGCATTGTAGCAAAACCAACCTCTACCCATTCTTCATCCTCCAAATCACCATATTTTTCATATCCTTTTCTGACTTTTTCCAAAAACTCGGGCACTTGTGAGCTTTCCACAAGGCTGACCACTGACCCACCCCATCCCCCACCCGTCATCCTGGAACCAATTGCTCCACTTTTTAAGCACAGCTCTTGCAGCGAATCCACGAGAGGGTGGGTGCAGTCATATGTATCTCGCATGGAAGCGTGAGATGCATCAAATAACTTGCCCAGTTGGCTGAGGATGTCGTTTGCTGTAGGTAGAGGCGTATCAGAAGATGGAGGGAGAGGGTTGGAAGTGGAGATGGATTGGCAGAGGTGCACGAATTTGTGAACGCGCAAAGATTCGGTGAGGGTATGATGCAAGCGTTCATAGAGGTGGAACTTTTCTGCTCGAACTATAAACGCCCAACCTGTCAGCTTGATACATATACAAAATGATAACACCTACTCTCGAGGAAGTCGAGGTAACTCTTCTTAAACTCTTCTTCGTCCATGCCCGAATACTTGATCATCTCTTCCCTGGTCCACCCTCCATCTCTCTTGATCCATTCAATGTCACCAAGAGCCTTTTTCGTCACCTCACCTTCCTTTTCCCATCCCATATGACCCTTCTCACCCACCCAAGCGCCCAAGACTTCTCTTAACCATGGTCTAGGGTTGCGGTAGAACTGTGACTCTAACTTCCAGTGATGTAAGATGAGACGGGTGGCGATGAGGATCTCAATGACTCGCAAATTGTACTCTTCCGGCGCAGAGTCTGTCAAAGAATGCGGGGCAAGGGAGTTTGTGATGACCAACGATACATTGCCGGGAAGAGGTAAAGGTGCAGGCAGCAAGCCTGGGTGAAAAGAGAGGTGTAACAGGTTGTTGGGCAAAGCAAGAGCAGAGACAGATTGGTCCATGCCACCTGTGCGCAAGCCCATGCGATGCTCGGAATTGATGGCGAGTTGTACAACATCCTCTTTCGTTTTACCTGCCGCCAAATTGTTGGCAACTAGGAACATGATGACGGAGCCAACGACCATTGCTGCGGAGCTCTGAAATTTCGTCAGCTTTAAGATATGTTTCAATGAGTTGAAGAATTACCTACACTCAAGCCAGAGCCAGGAGGTATACTCCCAGAAACAAGCACATCCATCCCTACTGCCTCTTGTTTCCCACCCCCTTTGCCAACAGGGAAAAGCTCATCCAAGCACTCCAATAAAGCAGCCCTAACGTACTTGTCCCACCCTCCTCCGGCGTTAAGACCTACGTCCCATCCATTTTCTCCAGGGACAAGTGAGAAAGAGCAGCCTGGGTAACTGTACTTCTTGTCATAGTTTTCTAACCGTACTGTTGGATTCGAACCGGCAACAGGACGCGTAGGGCGAAGGGCGAAAAGAATATCTTGCTCAATAGCTGCAGGAAGTACGGGCTAAGAATCAGACATCCAAATATCAGTTACAAGAATTAACAATTGATGATGCCGTAATCCTATCATGGTGCCATCAAGATAAGATTGCGGTTCCGTCAAAATGACAGCTCCAAAGGAGGCACGTCAAACCGAAACTCACGAAAAGAGAGTAATCGATGTGCTCTCCAAGTACATTGACCCGTCCAGGAGCACGAACGATGTATGTTGGAGTCTCGCCAAAGCGTTCTTGGAACCGGGTGAGAAGAGTGTTCCATCGTTGTCTGTTATTGTTGTCAAAAGGTCGGTCGATCGGGCCGATGTTGTGAGCGCTTCAGAGCTTTTGTTATCAAGGACGACTCACCCTTCGCGAAGAACGGCCGAAGCAGATGGATATATTTCTTGCAGAGAGTTGAAGACGGTGATGGGGACCTTGGCAGACATGCTTTTCTGGTGAATGCCTTGGTAATTGTTGGTTTGAAGAGATGATAAGAGATGAAGAATTTCTGCGGTCGTCATTAGCTCGTGGGGGAACGGGGACCCCAGATCAAGTGCCGGCCAACAACGTTCGGCACGTTAGTTCCAGATCTGGTGATGGCTCGGCGCTGTTATTAAATCCTCTGTCTTTCGCTTCCCCACGTTCTTGTCCAGACTTCAGCTCAAGCTCCATCTCTATATCTACTCTTTTCCATACTGGGATGTTTTTCTCCTGACTGTCTTCAAGCAGCCTGGTTCAAATCTTAAACATACTAATAATAAGCACCTGACAGCGTGTATCCCTGCCAGCCGGTCTCGCCCATCATGGCGGCTGTCCCGGCTTCAAAGGTACTTGATGTGATAGCCCACCCTCTTTTTCCCCTGTTCTTCGCGATACCCCTCTTCCTAATCTTCTTCCTCGCCTACTTTTTCGTCGCCCCGTATTTTGCTACAGAGCGCCAACGCGCTTACATCCTCTCAACTACGTCGTCATGTTTCATGACGCTGGTATCGTTACCTTTTGTTTGGAAGTATGCTCGGCATGGCTTGGGCGTGATCTATGAAGAAGGACAGAGTGGATGGATGGGAGCCTTAGGAAGAGTGGGTGTGGTCTTTTTTGCTACTTATCTGTTTTGTGAGTAACACGCACCGCGATGACATGTCCGATGCTATACTGATCCTTGAGCAGCGGATGTGAGTTTTAGCCTGTTTTTCAGCCCTCTCCAATTTACCCCGGGCTCGTCATGTAAACTGACAATGGTTTCAGCTGGCTATAGGGTACTCCAGGTACCCCTCTCAGGTCGGATTACTTACCGGCTGGATTCATCACGCGTGCGTCATGCCTAACTGGGTGTCGTATTAAATGCTCAGACTTTTACACACAGGGTCTACATTGGTCTGATGGGTCATCTACTGAACACTAGACATTCCCCCGTCTTTCTCGTCGCAGCCATTATGGAGGTAAGCACAACAGGAGCTCACAGCGTCGTTCAGTCTGATCATAGCCTTGTTAGCTCCCAACTTTTGATTTGGCCATGTCAAATCTCTATCCTTCTGTGAGGCATGATTTGCGTTTCTTGATATCTTTCTTCATTTTCCGAATAGCATTCCATGCCTACTTACTCGGGGATTGTCTTCGCTCATCATCGCGCGCTGTCACGGATGGCTCCTGGGTACCTTCCATTATGCTTGCTCTTGCAGGTGCTCTTCATGTGATGTGGTTCAAAGGCGGTGTAACTGGCTATCTCAAAAGACTTGGGAGAAGCAACGCGAAAGCAGAGAGTGTCGAGGAGCCATGTTCAACCATGGGTGAGATCTTGGACCAAAACTCGATCACCACTGGCGAGCTTGTTCTGGAGAGCCTGGATGACTCGCCAGGGACTCCAGACGATTCACCTCTGATGACACCACGGACCCCTTCACAAACCCCTTTCGTCCTTCCTGCCATCCCTTCCATCGCCATCCCGAGTTTCCCCACACTATCAAATCTTCCCATCGTCTCTATCCCTGCCATACCTTCAATTTCCGGCCTTTCGCTTGCCGAAATCAGGGCCGCTTTGAACAAGGAAGGAGCGTTCAAGCTGAAAGGCAATGAGTTTAAGGAAGCTGTCAAAGGTCGTTGGGAAGAACACCGTGAGAAATTTGTCGAGCGCACCGGGCTATCGCTCGGGGCTATGAGGATGAGGAAACGGGGCGAGCGACAGGTCAAAGAGCACGTCGAGGAACAGACTGACGAGGGACAATTGATGACCATGTCAGTCGACGGTCACGTTGGGGAGAACCAATTGGACTCGATTTGTATTTAGCATTTAGGATATACACTCTCGTCGTATGAGGATAAGGGAAATTGTTCGTCATTCATATGTAAGTTTAGGTTTAGACAAGGTGATGTAGATGGTTAAAGAGAGGGGATAAGACCTGCTACTGACTACTATTTGGTTACCGCCTTGCGAACAGACCATGCCATTCTCCTACGGGGAGTTTATAGGTATGGAGAACAACTAATCCACGCTTTGAACAAAGAAATCTCATGTTCAATCAACTTTCCTTTGGCCCACCAGAAGATGTCATTTCACATATTCACGCAAGGGCCGAGCGCTTAGCTTACGGCACCGCGGTCTGTTGAATCCGTGAATCGAACCAGGCGCAGAAGAACCAACAAGACGTACAAATCCAATAAAAGATAATAATGTAGTTTGCGCGGCTATGATATAAGTCTAGTTGCAATGGTGACAAAATATACTACTTCCTAGCAACTCAACAAAGAGCGAATGATGGATGCTTGCTTATTGAGAGCGCGCCGGTACAAATAACTCCTGGTCGTCCACCATTAAACGCGACGAGAGTCAGCAGCATCGCGGCGTCTCTTCTGCTGATGTTGTTGTCAGTCCGCATCTTGCTTATGATGCGTATATATATGGTGGATCAGCTTTTGGTCTTTCCAGCGTGGCTTGAGTCAGCACCTTGTCCTTGCTGACATTCAAATGAATATTCCGACAGGATTAATTCCATGCATATAGAATGCGGTAGAAGGGTGCTTTTAACGACGTGGACGGAAACGATGCGGATGATTACGAAAGTCAAAATTACCCTGTTTAGCGGCGGACACACCTTTGTGCCTGAATAATCCGTCAGTTTATGCGTCAGCATTCCCAGCAGTCGCTCAGAAGCCACAAACAGCAGCGACGGCCGCCCTGTAAACGTTTTAAATATCCACGTACAAACCTTCATTTCCATCTATTCGCAGAGAAAATTGCATCATGTAAGTACCCTACCACATAAGTTGTCGCTGCGAGTGAAAGACTCGCCTAGTTGTCCGACGGAGCAGGATATCGCAGCTGACCGGCGAAATCACAGGTCCACCAAGCCTGTCATTGCTGTTATCTACTACTCGACCTATGGTCACATCGCTACCCTCGCCGAGGAGGTTATCAAGGGCCTCGAGTCTACCGGTGCCATCGTCAAGCCCTATGTCATGTACGTTGAACACTCTACCAATACTGCTTCGCGCAATCATGGTAATCGGTAATGTTGATACGTCGGGAAAATAGTCAGGAGACTCTTTCCGAAGAGATTTTGAAGAAGATGCACGCGGGCTCTTCCCTCAAGCCCAAGTATCCTATCATCACCCCTGACGACCTCAAGGAACTTGACGGTTTCATCCTTGGTTGCCCTACCAGGTAGGTGTCAAACACGGGACACAAATGCATAGGAGATGTTACACTAACTTGACGCGTCTACAAGGTACGGCGGTGTTCCTGCCCAGGTTGCTACCTTCTTCGATCAAACCGGTCAGCTCTGGGCTACTGGTGCCCTCGTCGGCAAGTTTGTGTCCATGTTTACTTCTACTGCCGGTCAGCACTCTGGTCAGGAGGTGAGTAGAATCTTCCAAGATACTCACTGAAAGGCATCTCGTTGACGGAAGGGCGTTTAGGCCACTACCTTGACAACCTTCCCCTTCTTTGCTCACCGTGAGTGATTTGCTATAGTGATTAAAGGCTTGCTGACCCCTTGTAGACGGCTGTACGTCTTGTTATCTGTTTACTCAGTACTTTAGCTTATCATTACATTTATATAATAGTGACTTACGTTCCCATCGGTATGTCCTTTGACTTCCGACCTTGTCTTCGATCATTAATCATTCTCAGGTTATTCCAACCCTCTAATCTCTGGAGTTGAGGTAGTGAACGGAGGTACGTGTGGTGTAAGATAAAGGAGCTACCGGAAGTTGATGCCGTTTCGTTTTATCTCCCACCTTATTTCTCATATGATTAAAAAAACTCTAATTCCACAATTTCCCCTCACCTGCCCTTCAACTGAACTTTATCAACCAGGCTCACCATACGGCGCGAGCTGCATTGCCAACGCCGACGGAAGCCGAAAGCCTTCTGCTGTTGAGCTCGAAATCGCTGAGCACCAGGGAAAGTACTTCGGTAACTTTGTCGGTACCTTTGTCAAGGGAAGGAGCGCTGCGTGAGTCCCAGCACATACTTTCTGACTTACGGTCAAGCGTGCGATCGTTGTATCTGATAGCAATGCAGCGCTGCCCCTGCTACTACCACCGCCGCTGCTAGCCAAGTTCCTCAAAAAGTCTCCGAAAAGGAGGGTTACGCTGTCGGTGACGAGACCGCTGCCGCTGGCGGTGCTGCTCCCGCCCTCGCCAATACTGGTGTTGCGAACGTCGCCACCGAGAAGACCGCTGAACCTGCCGCAGCTGCTCTTGTAGCCGACGAGACCGCCGCTGCCGAGCCTGCTCCTGCCGCTGAGACTACCACTGCTGCTGAACCCGCTCCTGCTGCTGAAGCCACGCCCGCGGCTACCACTGCTGCTGCCACCCCTGCTACCGCTGAAAAGCCTTCTCAAACCAAGCCTGCTGCCGCAGCTGCTCCTAAAAAGAAGGGCTTCTTCTCTTGTTGTGGTGACTCTAACATTGATTAAGCGGAGTCGAATGTGAGGCAATGGACAGAAGTAGTGTGGCGGAGAGCTTTAATCGAATAATGGGAAGACTTAATCATATAGAATATATTAGCAACATTCAAAATGTTATGGCTTAAATCAAAGAACAAGATGCGCTGCTCTTCTGTTAATGTTTACATGGAGACTACAAAATGTCAACAGTCTACATAGTCTATAGATATCTTATTGCTTAGACAAAGCAGCAAGGTCACCCGCCCGATTGATCACATAGGTAGGAACGACAGGACTGGGGTTTTCTCCATAAATGTACTCATACTTAGTAACCCCGCCCATAACGAGCAATGTCCTAATACCACTATTTATACCGAATTCAATATCGGTGTGGAGGTTGTCACCGATCATGATGGTTCGGGCTGGGTTGATGTGATGGCTATGATGAAAATCATTGAGCGACTGGAATGTATACGATTGGAAGTTGGTTATACTTACTGGGCGATTACAGCATCCATCATAGTCTTGCTAGGCTTACCAATGACGACGGGAGTCTGTTTGGCGGCGTACACAATTGGTGCAGACATGGATCCGGCGGCTATTAACTAGTCAGGCTACTACCCACATCGCCCTCAACAAACGTACCAGGGAAAAGAGAGCCACCAATAGGGAAGGTAGCGTCGGGGTTTGTAAGGATGAGCCGACACTCGGGGTTATGCAAGTATATCACAGCTTTGGTGATCTTCTTCCAGTCTTTGAATACGCTTTGTCAGTGATCCACCAGAAATTTTGACTGTTCAAGATGTACTTATCCAGTTGTCCGCACCACATAACACAGCACCGACTGAAGGATCAGGTGAATAGTGAGAGTAATCGATAGGAGGGGTAAATTCTCGGTCTTCGGGATCCTTAAGGTAGGTCACTGTTAGGAGGTTTTTGAAATATAGTGAAGATACTTACAGATCCTCCAATATGCGCAATCCCCACTTCGTCAAGTTCTTCTTCAATACCTTCATGTCCAAAAACGTAGACTTTCTTATCCTTGGGGAATTTCAATACCTCGGATAGGTACACGGCCGATGCATATGCCGAGCCGAAGCACTCCTCCTACAACAGTCATAAGTACAAGGAAAAGATTTTGACACCGAATGACTTACAAGAGAAGCGTCCAAACCAAGGCTGTCAAAGTGGGCTTTAAGTTGCCTTCTTGACTTGGTTGAATTGTTAGTCACGAAGATGACCTTTTTACCTGCGTTAAATCAGTTCATCATTCCTACGCTTAGATTCAGCTCTTTACTGACCGCTAGATCTCAGCATATCAAGCAAAACCTTGGCATTTTCAGTCAACTGGGTACCCAAGAAGAGGACCCCATCGCAATCGAAGAGGAAAGTATCAGCCGAGTCGACGAGTTGTCGGTATTCCTCGAGGGTTTTGAGGAAAGGTGGTGCGGTTTTTTCAATGTCTATAGTCATAATAGCTGAGCCGGGTTGCATGCAACCTTTCTATCTGTCTGATATAGAGTGACAAAGCGAGATCAGTTCTCGAGTTAAGAACAATGGAAAAACGAAAAGCAAAACAGCAATTGTAACAAATCCGGCCCGAAGAGAGCGACCTCCACTCGCTGTGCTTGCCACGCCTCCATATCGCCGTATTGCCGAGTGTGAGCTTGTCATCTTACAAGTCATCTATGCGTGCACTGTCCGGGGCCAATTCTATTCAGGTTACATTCCTTATTTATTTTTGAAATACATTTAATACCTAAGAGACGAGCTTGGCTTGTGCTCTAAGCTCATTACCAACTTTTTCCTTCAAAAATTACCGATCCTATTTCGAGTTAGACATGTCCGACAGGCCTGGCTCCGCCTCTGAAGGCGAAGGTGACGAAATCCGACCATATGGCGAAGACCGCGACTCATCTGAAGAATCCGAAGATGATGACCCCGAAGAGGCCAAGCGGATCGCTGAAGGATTCATAGTCGATGAAGACGAGGAAGACGGAGAAGGAGAAGACGACGAGGAAGATGAAGAGACAAGGCGGAGACGAAGGAAGGAAGAGAAACGACGTAGGAAGAAGGAAAGAAGAATGAGGAGAGAAAGAGAGGAAGCAGAGTTGTCGGAAGATGAGCTGGAACTGATAGAAGAAAATCGTGGCCTGCGTGAAGGAAGACCGTTGAAGAGACTGAGGAGGCGTAGTGGATCTGAAGGGTCAGAGAATGACAGGGCTGTGCCCACTCTTCAAGACATGTTTCGAGATGATGAAGACCGAATGGAGGATGACGACGACGATCTCATGGACTTCATTGAGGAGGACGAAGAGGATGAGGCCAACCAAGGAGAGACGGAAGAGCAGAGAAGAGAAAGGAAGAGGGCGGAAAAGTTGAAGAGGAGAGAACAGGCTAGGAGCCGTCCAGAATTGACTGGAGTAGACCGATCGTGAGTAATCCAGATATTTGTTGCGAGTAGCAAAGAACTGATTGTATGGCAGTTCATGGGATGAGATTTTTGCTGTGTTTGGCGATGGTCAAGATTACGATTGGGCGCTCGAGGGCGAGGACGGTATGGATTTGGATGAAGAAGAAGAGGCAGCTAAGAAGGACCTCCGTCTAGAAGATGTAAGTCAACCATTGAAATAATGCTGAGACTATACTCAAACTCTTTTAGGTGTTCGACCCTGCCGAAATCAAAGCAAGGAGATTACAAGATGAAGATAAGGCTGTTGCCAACGCCGATCGACCTGAGAGGCACCAAATTGTGAACTC
>NC_006684.1:1277500-1310000 GCF_000091045.1 Cryptococcus deneoformans JEC21
AGTTCAGCGGCGAAAACCGCCTTTCCAATTATCAGCCTAATTAAGATAATAAAATACAATAATAACAACAACGAAAAAGAAAAAAAAGTAGTGCAGGAAAAAAGAACTGCCCCAGCATGGATTTGAACCATGGACCCTAACCTGACCTCGTATTAACTACGAAGGCCATACTCTAACCCCTGAGCTACAAGGGCTTTCTTAAATGTCGGTTAAAACTGCAATCTTATAAGCCATCATAAACCATTCTGGGCATATTCTTATTTTGCCCTGCAAACAAAGGAAGGAATATGATAGGCTCGACAAGCCTCCCGGCGGACATCTACCCTCCGAACGAGGCACAAAGTTCCAAGGAGGGGCTTGTGTCGAGCTTTGGGGTATGCTACATGTACACCTCATTGACAGTTGATTGATTAGAGGAGGTTAGTCTCTGGTCGCTCATCAGTGGCCGATGGTTGGACTGATGATAGGTTTGTCGTCAGCCATCAATGATGTGATGATCCATATGAAGAAGGTTTATAAAATACCGATGCAAAGAAGTTGAAACCCTTTTCGGAAAGACTGTTATTTTAGCCTCTGATACTGTAGTGGCCAAATTGGTACAGTAAATGCTCATAGAAGACGGGCGAATGATGGTGATAATAATACGTCTATGTCTGGGCTGTACCAAGGTAGTCCCACTTATATGTTGGTCAGGGAAAAACGATCCTCCAGCAAAGTCGTCATGCTACAACAGTAATACGCGACCAGAGAACAATTCGAGTTATCCCTAATAATCTAAACAGTTGTTGGCCTCGCATCCCATAAAATAGGAAGGTAGAAGATAGAAGTTTTTTGCCATCAAAATGGTGATATTTCGGTCCATACAGCAGCCATAGCTATTCTATTCTGCCCAGTAAGCACGATTCTTCACATGACATACTGGCAGAGCTCGTCCTGTTCACTATAAATATATGTTTTTTTCAAACAGGCTAAATGCTTATTCGGTTGGCCCTTCCCAAACTGGTTGTGCCTCCGCATCAGTGACAGGTGCTCGCATAGTTCTAGCAATCCTATATTAGTAACGCCGAGAAAGTCTGATAAATTCAACTCACGAAGGGGCATCGACCACACGAACGAAATGCAGCGCGATGAAAACCAAACCAACGACACCGACGACGGTGCCGCAGATATACAGAAGCATGTAATAGCTGTAGTTGATGTCAGACCACCTCTAGTCTTGCCTCTCCTTCTCTCTTTTAGACATACTTAAGCATTAGGACGCCGAGCAACAAATAGACTGCAAAAAGGCAAATTAGCTAGGAAGCGATATTTTTGAGATGATAAGATTTACAAGCACCACGACCAAGGAAAGAGTGCATGAAGCTGGCATACTTTTGGATAATGGCCTTGTGCTCCTCGGTTGGGGGTCGAACTTCTAGGAAGACGATCACAGCGCCGATGCTACGAGGTCCGTACGTCAGCCTTAAGGCAAAATGCAGCAATCGCAGCCCAAGTCTCACAGAATCTCATAGATTCCAATAATGATACTTGAAAAATTATGCTTGATAAGAGATCCTACACCTCCAACAATAGCGAAACCACCGACAATCCTTCAATACAACCCATATCAGCAACTTGTCAACAAAGGAACATCAAATCAGATGAGGGAACGGTTATGACCGTGATGTTGACCTACATGTTAACGATTCTATAGTCATTCCTCGTCAGCAACGCAGTTCAATAGTATTGGGGGAATATCTACGAGAAAAACAGCAACAGTCTTGTGAAGGTTAGGGCCATCACGAGCCGTGCTCTTTTCTGCTAGAAGTGTCCCCCCAGGTAGTAGTAGACACTCACCGGAAGAGTTCCGCGGGGTTCTGCTGTAAGCGCTCCATTTTGGCTCAATGGTCAATGATGATATGGGTGAATGGAATTGCAAGTCAGGTTGCAAAATATAAAATACTTGCTCAAAGTTCTCGAGCTAATCGTTCCAGTTATTGCCTGATGCGTTTCGAATAGCTTCTTTGCATGGGAATCTCGCAGCATCGCTTCGAATTAGAGGAACAACAGGAACCTTAAAGTCGTGATGTGTAACATCTCTTATCGTCTCCGATCTCTCGCAGCGGAATCGAAATTTCAAACTTGTAATTATTGAGGAGTAGATGCCATGCCAGCATCTTTTTATTTGTTATCATCGTTGATACCAGCGGGTACATATACCAGAATTACAGTAAGGCCAGAAGCCATAAGGGCATGCGGGCAGCTGTTCGCAAATTATTAACCAGAACATTATTACGGACGAGGTGGGTCCTTACATTGGTTGCTCCAACAAGGTTGTGACCATCACTTAACAATCCGCTCAGATTATTCATAATGTCGAGCCACACAACCCCAATTTACCAATGCCAAGATTGGCCTTCAATTGTTATTAAACCTTCTTCCTCATCCGGCCATCCCCTTGACTCTCCTCACTTCTCTATACCACCTTCCATTCTCCCTCATCTGGAAGAGGCTTCAAAGCACCTTCATTCGCATAAGACAGTCGCTGTTCCGACTGAGACGGTATATGGTCTTGCAGCTTCATCCCTTGATCCCGAAGCTTGTAAGATGATTTACAAAATCAAAAATCGGCCATCAGACAATCCCCTCATTATCCACGTCTCATCATTAGATATGTTGCGTCGCCTCCTACCACCTGACTATAGTTTCTCGTCTCTTTATCTTGCCCTTATCAACGCCTTTTGGCCCGGGCCTTTATCTTTACTGTTCCCATCACCGTCTCCCCCTCCATCACCTGCTCCTCAGACAAATGCTATCCGCATGCCTTCCCATCCCCTTGCTCTTGCTCTCATAGCCCACTCCAACCTTCCGCTATCCGCCCCGTCAGCCAATTCTTCGGGTAGACCAAGCCCCACCAAGGCACAACATGTGTGGAATGACCTCAATGGATCAGATGGTCTTGGATGCATAATAGACGGAGGCGACTGTGGAGTGGGTGTAGAATCTACCGTCGTAAACGGGCTTGAGTGGAAGGAGGGGGGAGGAGGAAAAGTGGACATTCTTCGCCCTGGCGGGCTAGGTGTAGAGCAAATCAAAAAGATTGTAGATGAGGTTGATGGTGGAGAAGGCAAGACAGAAATCCTTTTGCTCGGGAAACCTTGGAAGGGGGCATCATTTAAGCATTCATCTTCTACAGATCCCGTCCAGCAAAACGACGTTAACCTTTTAACAACTCCGAAGGTCAATTTTGCACCTTCAACGCCCGGTATGAAATACCGACATTATTCCCCCCGGGTACCTGTATTCCTTCTTAAACCTAGCAATATATTCCCTCGTCCACCAGCCCTCATGTCACCATCTTCATCATCTGCATCTGCTGTACTTCGGCAAATATTGTCAAACATATCATCGGACTCAAAGTTCAAGAGGAGGATAGGCGTTCTCCATTTTGAAGGCTCCCCATTGAGCAAGCAGTTGCTCATAGATACGGATGAAGCAGAATTAATTCCTGTGTCTTTAGGTGATTCTGTGGCTTCGGCAGCTCAACGCTTGTTCGCCGGAATGCTCACCCTGGAGAGTGTACCCTCGACAGATGGCCAGCCGTCTGGAGTTGATGCTATCGTCATTGAGGGCTGCTCAGATGACGGATTGGGGTTGGCGGTGATGGAAAGAGTAGGCAAGGCAGTAGGTGGCGGCGGGGTTTTAGGAGATGTAGCCACCGACGACGGAAAGGTTGTCGGTAGCGGAAACAAGTTCTGGGTGGACGTTAGTTCTACTTGATCTAATTCGGCGTTCAAACTGTATAATCCGTTGAAACAGATGTAGATGCACACAGCCTCCTTAAAGCTTATCACACATGTCACGTCTGTGAAAATGATGCCGCTGATAATCTTGAAACAATTCTTTTTGCCTCGTTTGTTCTCCCAGTCTCGTTTAATCATACCAGGAAAAAAATGAGGAAAAAGAAACAGCATCGGCTAATGGCAAGGCGCTGCCATCGCCAATAATATAGCATGTCGCTCATTCATACCCTATGGCAGCGACAGCAACTATTATTCGACCATGATGATGATAGCTGCTTTGAGGTCAAGTAGACTACGTGATCATCCATACGTTGTTATGTCAGTCGTGGAAAACGATACCCCTTCTCAGTCCTCGTCATTGAAAGTCCATCCATCAAATAATCAATGGAACATATGTAGAAACTGTATCCGATCATTCGCTGATGTGAATCGATAGATAAATATGCATCGAGGCATCCGTATCAACCCGATGTCTGCTGAGGAACTCTGAAATCATAATACTCTGATGCAAGTATCAGAATGATATCAAATAAAAAATTGTCCGAACGACAAGCAAGTAGGAACATTTTCTTCGGAAACGTACGGAAACGGTACAAATAATTCATATATGAAAAATAAATAACCATATGGATTTTTCAAATGAAATAAATGTCCGAACGACGACGAGCCTTTCAGTCTTGAATTTAGCAGTTGTCCCGATCTATGTACGTTACATCTACGTCTAGAATATTTTGAGTGAGTGGTCCTTCAGCCACCAAAGAAAGATAAGTGATACGTTAAGCATTCCTGTCTCGCTTTAATTTCTTTACCTTCCATACATATACAGACAACAAATGCCCGCAACAAAATCCAAGTCCAACGTCGCCCTCCTTACAGAGGGTGCAACTTATATTCAGCGAGCAAAGAAAGCTAGAAAGGAACAAGTCGAAGAAATCAAGTTTGACGATGAAGCCAGAAGGTGAGTCATTTGGCCATTCATATCATGTTCTACATCATCATCAGGAGATGGAGCTGACCTTGGGATTTAAGAGAATGGTTGACCGGCTTTAGTAAGAGGAAAAAGGCCAAGGCTGAAGAGAAGAAAGCCAGAGCTAAGGAAAGGGAGAGGCAAGAGCATTTGGAGGAGAGGCGAAACGTTTGTCTATAGTCACGTCAATCATTCTTCTCAAAGCTAACAATTTGATGTATTAAGGCAAGGAAAGAATTGAGGCAGAGAGCTGCTGAGAATGTAAAGTCGGTCAGACGGGCCATGGGTTTGGAAGATGACGAGGATGATAATGGTGAGTATCACTGCGGTACTTTCTATTGCCGCCGGAAATGTCTGACGCATAATTACAGAGGAGAGCAACGAAGAAGAAGCCGGGTCTCCCGCTCCCAAGGATCTGGAGAAGGCCGAATTTTCGGACGACGAGCAAATAGCAACAGTCACCATCACCGAAGACTTTGATCCCTCTGCTTCAATCTATCCCATCCGAACTTCAACTTCACCTTCGCCCTCTGTTGATGACAAATCAGAGTTGAAATCCAAAAAGCCTACCGTCAAGTTGTTGCCTCCATCAAGTAGACGAGCTCAGAAGGCTGATGAAAAGAAGAAGGAGAAAAAGAAGATTAGCAGAAGCATGGAAACTAAGGCGGAGAGAAGGAAGGGCAAGGAAATGGAATTGCGAAAGAGGTCCAAAAAGGCCGCTTTAGCTATGGAAAGGAAGGGGAAGACTCCTAGAGGTCCAAAGAAGGGCATGGGGAAGGGAAGGCATTGATGGTTTGAAAGCATGTGTATCCAGGGCTTTGTATGTTTTTCATGTACGATATGGCTGAATTCGAAGCTACCGTCTCTCAGACATTTCAACTTGCTCTCCAAGCATCCCTCTTCGTCGGTCGCTATTATAATGGGGTTGCGGTCTATATGGTTGCTGCCATTCTCGCGGCAAGAGCCTATCGATATCTTCTCTGAATTTGATCCACGCATCTACCAGTCGTTAGGGTCTGCTGCTTGATGTACTGGTCAAATAGCTCACCAGATAATGTAACACGCACGCCCCAGCCGGAACTGCTGGCACCATCGAGCTCAGCATTTCGAGTGCGAGATCTCACTGTCAGATAATACACTGGCATACCCGAAGCAATGAATACTAATGCCGCGGTCTCAGCATCGCGAGTACGGTCTGTTCTCATAAACTTACCGAATGCTGCAAATGCTTCCCATGGAGCAGCGAAAATGGGCATCAATAAAAGGAACATGGACACGGCGCAGAAGACGATAGGTGTAACGAGCCAAGCCCGATACGGTCTGTCGAGATGAGGCTCTTTGACACGCAGAACGAGGAGACCAAGGACAGTGAGGAGGTAAAAGGTCCAAGAAGCGACGGAGAAAAAGTTCAGTAGCGCTGAAAAGTGAAACATCGGGGTCAGCAAGCGTCGAAAGTATATAACAATTTTCTAACCTCTAAATCCCCCACCGAAGATGACAAAAAAGATAGCCAATCCACCTTGAAGCAGAATAGCGTTATCTGGCGTTCGACGCTGGGGGTGAAGACGTGAGAAGATGGAAGGAAGGAAGTGTTCTTTAGAGGCTGCATAGATGAGCCTTGCTGCTATGACATTTTTCAATATTCTTTCTCCTGATGCAAAAGAGAAAAACTCACTTGTATACAATCCGCCGTTCAAGGCTCCAAAGCAACTAATAGCTACCAGAGTACTGAACACAACGGCTCCAAATTTCCCGATAGTAACTTTTCCGAAGTCCAACGCAACGGTGTTTGACGAGGCCACGACAGATGGGCTGAGGACAATAAAGTAAGAGAGGTTGGCTCCAAGAAAGAGAACCACTACGATAGCCATTGAAGAGTGCAGAGCACGGGGCAGATCTCTGTTGGTGTCTCGCATTTCGCCTGCCACATACTGAAGGTAGAATAAGCCACAATCTAAGGACACAACACACCAATCAGACGTACACAACAAGCGTCCCAGCCATCAAATGCCCAAAGACCGGAGTAGATAGCGATAGCGTAGTTGCCTGCATCCGCCAATGTGCCTTTGAACAACCCACTGGGCATCAAACCCTCGCCAGGTCCATCTCTGAGCAGCACAATTGCACCCAAGACCGCCACGAATACCAACGCACCAATTTTAATGACAGTAAGGACCACCGTTGAATTCGTGCCCATGGTAGGTGATATAGCGTTGAGAATTGAACATAGAAATATAGCGAAGACTGCTGTCACTTCGATTGACCATGCCGGGACTTCGGAGTCTCCCAAGGAATGTGATATTAAGCGATTGACATATTCACTAAATGGCAGGAAGTAAGGCTCAAGGAGACAGGGTTATTGGCAGCACTTGCCCAAAGATGAGAGCGATCATAGCCGCACTTCCTGGCTTCAATGCTGACACTGCAGTCCAGGTGAACAAGTATGAAGTGATTGGCCCAAACTTGGGAAAAACGTTTTTAGCCCTGCAATAGATTTCCGCTAATAATATAGCTTACTGCGTATGCTAAGTATGCTTGACTACCTCCAGAGAGAGGAATAGCACATCCTAGCTCAGCATACGAACTGCGATTGATCAGTCAATCTCGCAGCCCAAGACCAAGACCAAGCAGTCTGTTGACATACCTTGCCCCTGTCCAAGCTAAAACACCGCTGATAACCCAGACCATCAAGCTCGCACCTACACTGCCTACCTCTTGCACAACTACGCCTGGAGAGGAGAATATGCCTGATCCAACCTGTGCTCCTACCACCAGTGCAACACCTGTTGCAATTTGACAAGTTAGTGAACATCATGCGGTTTTTTCAGTAAAAAAGACCTACCGTGCCATAGCTCAACATGTCTCTCTTCTTTATGAGAGTCAACATCTGCATCCCCGCTCAATGTCAAAGGCAATAGAGCGTGTTCAAACTCGAAGTCTCCCAAGCTGTTGATAGTCGCAGATCTCCCAAGCCTTGGTCGACCGTGCCCCTCATCATCATCGGCAGACGAAGAGAGCTCCATTGAGCTGGGATCTTCGGAGAGGGGCAGAGGGGCTGCTGGGAGAGGGATATAGGGGGAAGTCATAAGGCCCTATTGCATTATGGTTTTGGCTGAGTAAAAGAAACGTGGAACAACTTGGCGGACTTGAAGTCCGACAACTTCATATCGAGGCACAGGCGCGTGTCCCACTTAATTTCATGTCTAAATCGTTTACGCGTCTTTGTGTTTTTCCCATACTTACAGTTTAAAGGCATCTATCCTCAAGTCCAGCTGCAATGTCTCTCTGGGTCGACAAGGTGGGAACTCTGCTAACGTGATTCGAGCATGTCTGATAAGGTGCACAGTACCGTCCGCGAACGCTCGACGATCTCCATTATCACGATGGCCTCTCATCGCGTCTGAAATCTTTGGTGAGTGCACGCCATAGCTCAACCGATGGATGCTTACAGGTCATTGTGTAGGCTGCTTCTGGAGACTTTCCTCATATTCTCTTCTATGGACCGTCAGGTGCTGGAAAGAAGGTGAACACATTTCTACTATCACTTCCTGGGACTATATTGACAGAACGCAGACAAGGATCATGTGCACTCTTCGAGAACTCTATGGACCTGGTGTGGAGAAGGTGAGTGCTCAAGATATTGATTGTGGCATTCTCTGACCTTGATACGCGTTCTTCAGCTTCGAATTGACCAAAGAGTCTTTGTCACTCCTTCTAACCGCAAGCTTGACGTCAATGTCGTTCAGTCAAACTATCACATCGAGCTTACACCATCCGACGTGGGTATGTACGACAGAGTAGTCATTCAAGATATTTTGAAGGAGATTGCACAAACTCAGCAAGTCGATTTGAATGCAAAACAGAGGTTCAAGGGTCAGTCTTTGTCCTGATGGATAAATTCGCATCGTAGCTGACCGCAATCACAGTGGTCATCATTAACGAGGCGGATGCTCTTACTCGAGACGCCCAAGCAGCATTACGACGAACCATGGAAAAGTATATGACCAATATGAGACTTATCCTCTGCGCCAATAGCACAAGCAAAATCATCGCTCCTATTAGAAGTCGATGTTTGCTTATGCGAGTGGCTGCCCCTACAGATGACGAAGTAAGGCCTCTTTAAACTCCTAAGAATCAGTTTTTTACTCTGAGAATAGATGTCAACAGTCCTCAATTACGTCGCCAAGAAAGAACGATTCATGCTTCCATCTTCTGCCAACAATGCCATCCTTGAAACATCGCAAGGCAATCTTCGAAAAGCTTTACTTGTTTTTGAGGCCATGCGGATGCAACACCCCGACCTGTCTGGTGATGTCGAGGTTGCCAAACCCGATTGGGAGACTTATTGTGGAAAGGTCGCGGATGCGATCTTGCAGGAGCAAACGGCGCAAAAATTGTTAGATATCCGGGCGAAGATTTACGAGTTGCTAAGCCACTGTATACCGCCAACAGTTGTTATGAAGGTATGCGAACTGCTGAGAGGTCAGGAGACAAGCTGACATTCGGGCTTAGACCATCTCAGAGAGGCTAGTTGAGAAGGTGGATGACACATTAAAACCGCAAATTGTGCACTGGACCGCTTACTACGTGAGTCCATTCAGTTATTCTTGCTCAAATAGAACCTGATTGTGTGTTTCATAGGAACTTCGAATGCGAATGGGATCAAAAAAGATATTCCACATCGAGGCATTTATTGCCAAGGTTATGACTGTTTACAAGCAATACACACTGTAGGATTTTTCCTATAGTCGCCATTTATTCGCATACTGACAGATTTTGCAGTATGGGCTTCACCGAAGACTTTGAATAAACTATAAACCAGTCGTTACAGTTCATGTCAGATGTATTTCTATGATGACATCTATTGAAACACATGTTTTTTTCATTGCTCAGACGCATCTGCTAACACCGCCAAATCGCCAAAGCTGTTCATGACCAAATCGGGCACAACTTCGTTGGGGTTTTCTCCAAACACTTGTTCATACTTAGTAACACCGCCCATGACAAGGAGGGTTCGGATCTTGCTGTTACGGCCGAAAGCAATGTCAGTAGCGAGGTTGTCGCCGACCATCAGAGCTCGAGAAGGATCAAACATGTGGCTAAACGTGCGTCGTAAGTTTTCTGTGGTAAGACTCAAGAATCGGAGCAACTTACTGAGCAAGAATGGCGTCCATCATCATCTTGTTGGGCTTGCCAATTACAAGAGGCTTCCTCTTAGACGCGTTAACGATAGGAATAGACAATGAACCAGAGCCTGTAAGATCAATGAGCTGAAAGAATGACACGCAAGCACAAACGAGTACCGACCAGGGAAGACATCACCGTGGGTAGGGAATGTGGGGTCGGTGTTGGTGAGGATGAGCTTGCACTCTGGATTACGGAGGTAAGTCATGGCCTTTGCAAGTTTTTGGTAATCTGGGGGTCATCGCCATCAGTTTCATTCCTCTCCACACCGCAACCTGAGGTTGTCACAACTTACTTATCCAAGAGTCGAAACCACATAAGACGGCACCGATGGAATCATCGGCCTTGAAGACAGTAAAGTCGATAGGAGCTTTGAACTCTCGGTCCACAGGATCCTATAACAACTCGTTAGTTACCTCGTTTCAGGCTTTGAAAGGTCATGACATACAGAACCACCGCAGTGGGCGATACCGCACTGGTCGAGTTCCTCTTCCAATCCTTCTTCACCAAAGACGTAGACCTTCTTATCCTTGGGGAAATTCAAGACTTCTGAGATGTACACTGCTGATGCATAAGCCGAACCGAAACACTCGTCCTAGAGTAATGAGTTGATTACCAGTCAGCTGACCAACATTTAATCTTCCGATAAGAGATAGAACAAACGATAGAAGCGTTCAAGCCAAGCTGGTCAAAGGTTTCCTTCAGTTTCCTTCTAGACTTGGTGGCATTGTTGGTAACGAAAATGATTTTCTTGCCTGTTCGCTACCTTCAGCTATCAACGCGCACCCAACTCAAATCGCTGGGCCTTACCCTTCTTTCTCAGCATGTTGAGGACTGTTCGAACGCCTTCTACTACCTGCTTTCCATGATAAAGAACTCCGTCGCAGTCCAACAAGAAAGTATCAACAGAGTCGACGAGCTTCTCGTACTCTTCGACGGATTTGAGGAAAGGAGGGGCCATTGCCAATAAAATATCAGGCAATGTAATGGAGGGCAAAATGTAAACAGAAAACGACCAACGAACCGAAGGACGAGTCGAAAACGCGACTCCGTCCATCTCATAATAATCGGGCTCGCATGAAGCATCAATAATTAATCGTGGTCATCGCAATCACGGTGAGATCCGATATAATAAGCTTACGTAAATGTATTTCGACGTCCCGCCGCAAGCTGTCGTCCGTCGGGTTAGTTAATAAAAAGGGAATACTGTATGATGCTTGAAGGTATGCCTAAGAATGGAACCCCTGTAATCGATCACTAGCAGACCAAATGTATCAAGCCTAGTCTGCACAATGGCTTGATAAATAATCATTGTCTGTGTATGATACAAACTGTATACAAATAATACAAACACACCCATTAATCTTCAGTTATTAGTCAAGCTTCCCAACCTCCTTCTTCTCCGCCAAGGCGATGTCCTTTTCCTCGCGAGCGTCAAGCTCAGACTCTTTCTTCAACTCCAACACAAGGTCTTTCTCATCTTCCCGCACATCTGTGATCTCGTCTTTGACCTTCTTTGTGTTATCATAGACACCGGTTCCGTCGTTCGTATCTTTGTCCTCATCCTTTTTCTCCTCTTGATGAAGGAACTTTGAGATGACATCCTCACCATTGGTGGGGGCTGGTCCTTTGGAGACACCTTCTTCTCCGCCCCACGACCTAATATTAATTCCACTGGAAGGCTGGTTGATCAATCCGACCTTGCCGATGTCATCGGATACTCCCAACTCATTCATTAACTTGTCCAGATCTTCGTTCGTCATTTCTCCCATGATTTTCTCAAGCTCCATCTCTTGCATTGACTTTTGTTTGGAGGCGGAGGGAGCAGATGGGTCGGAAATTGTAGATGCCTCGTCGGGAATATTGAGGTCTTGTTTGAGGAACGATTCAAGGGATTGTGTTTCTACGGCTTCTTCAAAATCCTCCATTGTCTAGCGAAGATATTAACCTGGTCCCTAGACACGCTATAGGCATACTTACACCAATCCATTCACCTCCCACGAGATAGCCAGGAAGACCAATGACCTTGCCCGCCGGTTTTGCTCGTTGCCAACGGCGCTTGGCTTCTTCATCCATCACGAGGTCATATTCCTTTGTTAAAGAGTAGTCAGCATGTTCTCTTTCAGTAGGTTTAGCAGACTGTCCGTGACGTTGCCCGGACTAGCCAGGATTACATCTGAGACGCTCGCCCACAAGCAACCATGATCTTACTCACTTCGTACTTGATATTCATGGCATTCAGGGAACTAATAATCAATTGAGCTTCCGAGAGACAGGGATACATAGTTTCAATAGACATACCTCCTGAGGAGATCATGATGCCTTCGGACTGCAGGTGCAGACGTCAAGCTCGTGACCTGACGCGACATTGAGGATCAGCGAGAGAGTGGCCAAGGGTCGTTCGGCTGGACATGAGCGTCTGCAGGACTACTCACATAGATGGTAACAAGCGGGGGCGCCATGATTGTAGTTGAGTATATATCCTTATGCATGGAATGAGGAGAACGAACAGCGATCTTCGCTTTTTGTCTCTGGGACAAATGAACGACTATTATTTACTGCTTGTGTTGCGTCACTCTGCTGTGCAAAAGGGGGAAGGTAGCCGGCGTAGATCGGGACACCCCCCCTGACGCCCTCAACATCATCATCGTCAGCGGCTAAGCTCGCACTGCAACCTGTTCCGATTTCATCACTTCTGTCTTTTGCTCATCTCTTCTTTCAACTTCCATCTTATAAATATCATTCACCTCAGCACATATACCTCTCGCAGCTCATATACACAATGTCCAACCAGGCTGAGTACGCCCCAGTTCATACAACTTATCTCAGAACCCGAAGACTGACATCACCTATTTGAACACCATGTAGTCAAGCTTCTACTTTTACCCCCATTCATCCCTTCAACATGGAACAACCCAAGACTTGGTACGTGAATTCCAGTCTATAAATCCTTGCGGACATGCTGACGTGAATTATAGGAGTGCTACTATTGGTGAGTAATATTGCCTGGGTGCCCAACAGAATTCTTATCACTTGTCGTGACGATCAGGCATGTTGAATTGGGACAGGTAAGCTTTGCCTATATCCGATATACTGGAGCTAGGAGATGACATTTATGATCAGTGACAAAATTGTCTTTTCCAAGCGATCTCTTCTTGAATTCCTTAAGTGAGTGGAGGAGGACAGAGCGGTCAGGAAAGATCTGACGTGTTGGCTAGGTCTGCAGGTGTGACCGTCAACCAGAATTTTAGCGAGATCCAGAAACTTCCGAGTAAGTCTATCTTGGTGATATATTTCATCTGCAAGTCCTCCTTGCTCCACCAGGTATGATGTCTGTGGAATCCGCAAACTGCTGGCCAGCCTTTCCTAGATCATCAAAACACGTGAAATGTCTTGGGTTTTGTGCATATCATGTATTAGTACGGGAACTGACAATGGCGCTCACAGAGTACGCCACTTTTGGAAAATTCTCTCAAGCTGCTACCGATGCCGCTGTTGCCGACCTTGTTGAGGCTGAGATTGCCGATCCTACCACCGAATCAGCCATCCCTCCTTCCAAATCCACCGTTCCCCGAAAGGCCAAGGAAGACAATCTTCGACTTTTTGGTGAGGAGTACGAAGAACAGGACGCTCTCTCCCTTGCCCCTCCTCGAGATGGCGGTGACGGTGTCGACGTTGAAATCGAGAGATTGGAAAGGATGAAGGTGCATGTTGAGCAAGAACAAGAGGGC
This sequence comes from Cryptococcus deneoformans JEC21, assembly GCF_000091045.1. Taxonomy (NCBI): domain Eukaryota; kingdom Fungi; phylum Basidiomycota; class Tremellomycetes; order Tremellales; family Cryptococcaceae; genus Cryptococcus; species Cryptococcus deneoformans. Next base: position 1,291,165 of record NC_006684.1, read on the forward strand.
GGTGCAAAGATTGAAGACGTCAAGGATGATGACAAGGAGAAGAAAGACAGGATTAGCAACCCCCCTCCTGGATTCAAGCCTACCCGAAAGGTCACTCAAGGTAAGTTGTGATCGTTTTATATTCGTCATAAGCATACTAATATCGCAAATACAGCTCCAGGTGGCAAGTCTTCTGTCGGTTCTATCTGTAAGTCATTGCTGATACAGCCATGTAAGAAACTTCTGACATCTTGTGCAGTGTTCGGTGGTGACGAGTAGATCTAGATGTGAATCAAGAAGCCATACGCATGCATCCTTTGTACATTCAAAGAAATTCATGTATTTCTGGTAATTTCCCTGCGACTTTATAAAAAACTTGAAACACGATTTTAATTACCATATATCACAACTAGTTAACATGACTAGTTATAATAACCGATCATTCCTCGCCAGTGTAGGCATCAGCATTTTGGACAATGGCGTGGATCCACTTAACAATTTGAAGGTGTCCTGCAATAGAGCCCTTTTCATCGACAGTGTGCTGCGAATACGGGTCAGGCATTCAGTCATGTTTAAAGTCTGGCTTTCGGTTGTGTTTAGAGTCTGACACTCACAGCATTTTCACTTCCAGTAAAACTGGTACCCATGAAGCGGTAGACGTTCTTGGTGAGGTTATAGTACATTTTGCAGTCAGTATTGCCCCTATGTTGAATGTAATCAGCCCTGAAACTTGGTCACTGGAAGAAAAACCTACGTTGAAGCGAAGGGAGTAACAAAACGCTCCTCGCCATCGGGACCTGGGATCGCAGCCTTGACTGTCCCAGCAAACAACTCCCAGACCCCACCTTCAGTTGGAGTCCTTGGAGCAGGTTCGAGAGGCAATCCCATTACCTCAACCTTGACAAATTTACCGTTTAACTCGCCCACGTCCCTCCCATCAAACGCTGACAGTTCTAGACCACTCTTCTCAGCCACTTGAGAAGCGAGATATTTGACATGTTCCTTGGTCGAGTTGAGACTCTCAGAGAAATCGATACGGAAGTTGACCATCGCGGTGACAAGTTCAGGCAAAGCATTGACTTTGACGCCGCCATGCACGACGTCAACTGCGGTAGTGGTCCCTAGCAAGGCACGCTCGAGGAGGGAAGTTTTGGCGAGCGCTTTAGCCAGTTTAGGATAAGAAGTAGGACCTTCGGAAGAGAGGAGAGAGGAGAGGGAAGAAGGGAAAGAAGAGCCGTGTTTGGCAGCGCACATGAGAGCGGTAAGGTAAGGAGAAGCGGGAGTGAGCTATACTTTGTCAACTTTATGTGCTGTCTTGAATGTATAGGCTGACCTTGGTAGGGAAAGGGTTGTCTTCTAAGGAAGTCAACAACCGGGACATGATTCCAATACCAGTGTGCTCGGGTGGGACGGAAGAGTGCTGCAGGAGAGTGAGTCTCGTTCGGATGTTGATTCGGGAAACTTACACCACCGGCAGTACCAACGGTAATCTGTAAGGATGAAAATAGACGTTGGTTAGCTACTTTCCAACCAGCAGGAGGTGAGACCCACTGTGATGTCCATATAGCCTTTCTCACCCATAGCAGGCAAAGCAAAGGCCGAACCATAGTACTAAAAGAGGTTATTCCTGTTCCTTCACAACCTTTCCTTAAAAGCAACCCACATCATCTTCAGTACCACTTCCTTCATCGATAACCATCAGCAAGCCATCTTTACCGTAGCGTTTCTCAAGTAAGGGAGCAATCTGTCCTTGTCCTCGACGAGCGAATACCTCTTCCTCGTCGTTTCCATGGGAGAGGATAATGGTTCTACGAGGAGTAAATCCGTTCTCTAACAAATGAGTAATTGCTTCCCCTACGAACGCCATATTAATAAATATTGAAGGGCCCCAAGTCAACAGTATACTGACATTGAGCAACGAGAAGAGGTTTGTCGTCAGCAGCCCCTCTGCCCCAGATGTAAGTCCCGTCGTTGTGACCCGAGAAGGGTGGATAAGTCCACCTGTCGTATGTGGATTCGGGGGCGGGGACTACATCGTAGTGAGACATCCTGCATGTTGGGGACAAGATACGTCAGCTAAATTATATGAATTTTAGCTAACCTTGGATGATACTTACAACAAAAGGGGCTTGAGAGTCGGATCGGAACCCTTGAAAGTAGCCAAGATACCGAGCCCTATAGATATCAGTCAGATAATTTGGTACTGCAAATGAAGCGTCGCAGAACCCACTGTTGATGTACTCGATAGTGGCCTTTTCATGCCTATCAAAATACAAAGTACGGTCAGCCTGGATACACTTCATGATCGAAATTCTGCCATACGCAAGGGGATACGTCTCCTTCAACCAGTCTTGGAATATGAAGAACGGTTTCCACCTGGGATCCTCATCGGGTTCTTCATTATCATCGTAACTCTGAGTAGGGATTCGCTGTATAATCAACCCATCAGCTATCTTGCGCCTCGACGGATATGACAAAGGGGCACTACTAACCACTGCCTGGGCATAATGCTCAATCGACCTATTTCTTTCCTCCTCCGTCATCTCCCAAGTCATGTTGGGATAGATAGGCTTGGGTTGCTGGGGACATGTGGCCCAGTTTTTTAGTTGCTCGATATCAAAGCGAGTGGTCAAATCATCATGGAATTTGTAGGATGACGGATCCAAGCGACCGTTTTCTCCCTCAGAAACTGAAGATAAGGATGGACCAAAGTTGATAGCGGTTGCGAGGAGAAATAGAATACCCAGCAAGATGCGGGGCTTCCAGGAGGGACGGTAGGGTGTAGATGACTGGATAGGTAGAGGGAGAGCGGAGCTCTGTTTCTGTTCGGACATGGTGATGGTTGGCAGTATTTGGAAGGGATAATGGGAGAAGAAGCAACAGAGGCGATAAAGCCTTTATAATGGCCGGCTTCGTGAACGCTGCATGACCCTCCTTGTTCCGTCGTTGGAAATATGGCCGTTATCTCCACGGAGTAAGCCGATGGCGGAAAACGCCATAATAACCTCCGGGCGCCGCCGCGATAAGAACTGAAAGATGATAGGTGCAAAACTGCAGTTTACGGAATTGTATCGACAGAGAGCATATCCTTTTCTGAGTTGCAGAATTTCAATATGTCAAAAACTTAGGAAGGTTTGAGAGACTTGGGTTTGAAAGGGGTTTTTTTTAGTTAAAGATAGATGTAAAACTAAGCAATCGGTCGTCAAAGCATTATAATACATATATCATGTGTACCGGGTATGGCTCTATCATCTGATGACTTGATGCTCCGAGTGGTTAAGGGGCGGGACTTGAATGGATCACGTAATCCAAGAAATCCCGTGTCGAAAGACGCGCAGGTTCGAACCCTGCTCAAGTCGTTTAATTTTTGCTTTTTGTTTCAATTATCTTTTTACCAGTAATTATGTAATAAAGCGAGTACCACGCCACAACGGGAACGGAACCTTTTTTTCGCGTTTCTTTCCTGCGACCTTTTTGCTAGTCCGAGTATCTCAATCCTCTTCTCAATCCGCCCGAACGCCAGACACGCATAATATGGCCCTCAGAACGCCCGCAACAGCTCTTAGAGCACCTTTCACCCCCATACGCTGCATGTCCTCAGCAGCCCGTCCATCCGCTGTCTCGAAAAATACCTCTTCCCCTCAACCGTCAGCCCCGCGAGTCTACACTGCTCGAAAAACGTTCCTCTGGAACTTGTACAACCAAGTCTTAACGAAATCATCCCTTGTTCTGGTTTTCGACCATGCAAACATATCTGCGGCTGAATGGTCCAAACTAAGGCGTGCTGTTGGGTCAATCAAGAGGCCGATTGTCCCTTACAACCCCAGGCTGCCTAAGGAGGAGCAATTGGAAAGAGCAGAAATCGAACCAGCGCAGTTGATGGTCGTACGATCCGGTGTGCTCGTCGCGACATCCAAAGCTTGCTCGTCCCCCATCACTCCTCATATCACAGGCCAGCGGGCTGTTCTTACCTGCTCCACTCTCTCCCCCACATATCTCAACAAAATCCTTACCGCTCTCTCTAGAACGGTCAAATCTATCAAGCGAGAGAACTCTGCCATTCAACCGACTTTGGAACTTGTGGCGGGTTTAGTGGAGGGCGGGAAGGTGATGGGTCAGAAGGAGTTGGAGGAGTTGGGCAAGGTGCCGGAACTTGATACGTTGCGAGCGCAGTTGGTTGGTCTTTTGGAGGGACAAGGAAGGAGTCTTGTGGGCGTTTTGAACCAGGCGGCTGGTGGAAGCTTAGTCAGGACGTTGCAAGGATTGGAGAACGATCTGAAGGAGAAAGAAGGATCTGCATGAGGAGGGGCATGACACATGCGGCATTGTGGGGACAGCAGAAAATGCATCTATACACCGTACATCTAAGCTAATAAGACAAACACCAAACCCAAGATTAATCGAAAATACTAATGCCTTATGCGGGAATGGAGGAAGACAAGTCTGACAAATCGACTTGGGGATCTGCGACAAATCATCAGCCCTAATCTGCAGGAGCGGTGACGAACTATACTTACGAACAAGATAGTAGACCTTGTTGCCATCCCCAGCAGAAGACTCCAATTCGCTCGAAGGAACCAGTCCTTCTCTGACATCTCCTCGAATTTCTAACAAGTACGAGTCCTATCATGTTATCAGCTACTGGCACAGTCTCATTAAACCATCAAACGCACCTTGGCGAGCTTAGTTAAGGCCTTCCCTATCACTTCCCTCTCATACTCCATATCCTCCTCTGATTCGAAGTCATTCTCCTTCTGTTCGAGATACCATTGTATCAACTCCTCTCGATCAACCCCAGTACCGCTATCCCGTTCAACCTCGGAGAGATAAAGAACACAGAGGTTCATTATTTCCATGTATTGGTTATCTGCATAGGTTATCAGTTCATTCAGGCATGGGAGAAAGAAAGGGTGCTCACAAGTGATTCGCATCTTCCTCTTCGACGGTTGAGTAGTAGCAACGCTGGTTTCACGCGCTTGTTGCTCTTGTTGCTGAGCAGAGGATGTTCTTTGATAACTTGATTCTGCCTCATCCAACGCCGCAAGGTCCGCCGAACTCAGTTGAGGGTCCTCATCCATACCATCATCACCACCAGGTCCATCAGGTCCATTAAGTCCATTGCCCTCATCCTCATCATCGAAAGAAATGTCGTCCTGCTCAACGTGAATGATAGATTGTCTCAAAAGAGAATAGGCTTCGCGCACGATGGCTGGGGTGATTTCGTGTTGACAGTTTGCTCGGGCGATAGCTTCGGATAGTCGGATCATGCTTTCTAGCTGACGGACAGTGATTCGGAAAGACGACTTGCCGGGACCACCTTCATCCTGACGTAAGGAGCGGTACTTTTCGACTAGAACAGCGCTGGCAGCAGGAGTCAACTGTGGCAGATAAGTATATACGTCTATAGTGGTAATCGGACAAAATTTACCTTTGGACTAAAAGTCCTGGCGTATCGAATATACCTCTGGAGCGCTTCGGTGCTGAATTCTGGAGCAATGGCATCATCCCTGAATCTATGCACATTCACGATGTGCTGAGCGATGTGCAAATCGACATTTTCGTTACACTCGTCCAATACGACAAAGAACAAGTCGAACCTAGACATGATAGGCGCTGACATGGCAACGTTCTGACGCAAGCTCATTTTACGATTGTATCGTCCGCCAACAGGGTTGGCAGCGGCGAGGATGGAGGTACGGGCGTTGAGGGTGGCTTGAATACCAGCCTTGGCGATAGAGATGGTTTGTTGTTCCATGGCTTCGTGAATAGCGACTTGGTCGGCAATGTCCATCTTGTCGAATTCATCGATAGCGCAGATACCATTGTCGGCCAACATGAGCGCACCAGCCTCGATGGTAAACTCGCCAGACTCTTCATCTCGGACGACGGCGGCCGTAAGACCAGCAGCTGAGGAGGCTTTACCGGATGTGTAGACCGCACGAGGGAGGAAACCGCAAACGTATTTGAGGAACTGAGATTTACTGGTAGAGGGATCACCGACGATGCACACGTTGATATCTCCACGGAGATGGATGCCTTCTTGTGTTTGCTTGTGCACACCGCCCATAAGTTGGAGAAGGATACCCTTCTTGACAATCTCATGACCATAGACGGTAGGTGCAATACTCTGGACAAGACTTTGGTAGATGTTATCAGAGTTGAGCATGCCTCGCAACTCGTCGAGTTCCTGGGAAGTAAGTGAACGAAGGAACGATTCTCGGTCTTCTTGGCCGTCTTCAACTTCACCTCGCACGTCTGTAACACCAGCCTACATGAAATTAGCTTGATTCAAATCCGTAGAGCTAAAGTCTTACTCTGGAGTCAGCATTTTGAACCATGCAAGCCAAGAACGCAGTCTTATACTGTAAGTCCCTTACACCCAACGCCTTCAAACCTGTTACACCCTGGCTCGCCGGTCCACCATCGCCTCGGCCACCTTTCGCTTCTCGCATCATCTCCGCATTCACCCCAGGAAGACCAAGCTGCGAAACATCGGGAACAACAATGAAGGTACCAGTAAAGGTACATTTGTCACCAGCCTTGGCTCGCTCGACAATTTCTGAACGGAGAATAACGTCGAGTGATCGAGGCATACTACCGGTGGGAATTTCGTTGGCGTTTTCTTGAATACGGACTTTTTGCCAGTCGGAAAATTTTGATTGTTCAATGTTAAGTTGCCATTGGTTACGGTTACTGCAGGTTGAGTTTTGACACATGATAGGCTGCCTCTTGTTAGCTGCAAGCATGAAAAACATGAGAAAAAACATACCTCGGTGTACTTGAACTGCTGTTCCACATCATGGATAGCTGTCTTGCAGTTATCACATACGAATGTACCGCTAACCAGTTCTGGTCTGACCTCTGATGTCCTGGTGACAGTACCACTGATGCTCATCAACTGACCGATCTTGTCCATCCTCAAGTCACGGATACCCGATGTGAGAGGGAGGTTGTAGAAAGCAACGTTGAATTCTCGAATAGTAAGGGAAGAGCTAGGAATGGTCTCGCTTGCATTGACAGATGTTGACATATAAAGCCAAGTGGGCTCATAACGACGCACAAGAAACTGAACCGCCCGCCGAAGATAAGGAAGGAATCTATGTAGTGTAAGCGCGGATCACTATTAAGCGAATGTCACTCACCGGTAATACTGGGATTGGATAGCTCGAGCGAGAATTTCTTCACGTTCGAGAAGATGGCCAAAGTCGACGTAAAGAGTGGTCCTCTCATCTATCTTCATCAGATGAACCTGCTCAACATAGTATTTTGACTCATCCCCTGTAGGTGGTGGTACGACAGACCCAGGAGTTTCTGGGAAAGCGATGCTTTCTGTATAGCTAACAAAGATATTTGTGTAAGTACTTTTTCATAAATGGAATGAGACATCACTAACTTTTCCAAGAACAGGATGAAACTTTCCATCACTTTTTCACCCGTGGTGTCCTTCACTCTGGGGATGGCATCAAAATCAAGCCCCCTTCTACCTTGTCTCCTTCCACGTCCGCCCTGGACGGCGCCTTCCTCTTCAGCCTCGGAGCCGTCAACATCACCATTACGAGCGCCGGGCAGAGAACCGGCGAGGCCGTGCACGTTTTCGAAAGCGAGAGGGTCGACAATGGGTCTATTACCGGGTGGAGAAGAATGGCGAAGGGAGCCCATGGGAGCTGAAGAAGAGGGGAAGTTGAAGTTGGATGGTGGCGAGGACATGGCGATGTTTTTCTGTGGGTAGGAAGGAAGAAAGGTAAATAAGAAGAGGCAGTTCGGAAATGAAAGATGGACGCGTCGAGGGAAGCTCGGACGCGTCGAAATGAGCGCGTTTTGATGCCGACACAAATTCCGTGTGTGGCATTTGTTGGCCCATCTCTTTCCATGTCCTATTCGGCTGAGAATTTTGCATGAAGATTGTTGCGGAACGGCTCATACAAGGAGCTAGAGTGGGGGATCGACGAGTGAAACATATAGCATCGTTGCATAGATTGTTACTACGGGCCCGTGGACCAACAGGCGAGATGGGTGACCGAGCATGACTTCATAAGTTAACCAGAGTTGCACATGAAACAGTGCTTGATAACTGTTGCAATTCATGTCGTCTTGGGCTTTCTTTGTATAAATATAACCTCTGGTCCACTACATGCCATAGAAGAGAAAGATACGGCAGTTCATTAAGCAGACTCTCAAGATCACGTGACTAAAGCGGATTGTGTCCATAGAGAAAACGAATGCGAAGACAACGAACAAGAAAGCAATGTTCTCGGTCGCATAAACCTAGCGTCGGGCGTACGTTCACACAAGAGACATCATGGCAAAGATAGTACCACCTATGAACTTTGGCCTCGTGGAAGACGGTTCGTCTTTTTCTCTTCTTGTCTTGCGGACGTCATGAACTAAGCTCTGCCATTTAAAGGGTTCTACCGTTCCGCCCAGCCTTCCGAGCTGTGCTTCTCTTTTCTCGAGAAGCTAAATCTGAAAAGCATCATATGGGTGGGAGCTGAGGAGCCTTCAGACATATTGTGGGGCCTTTTACCTGAGGGTCGGTGGCGCAAAAGATTGGAAGTTGACGATGAGCTGGTAGCTTGTCATTCATCGAATCTCAAGGGATCAAGTTGTACAACCTCGCCCCTCAAACGAGTTTGAACCCACACTTCCCACCTCCGTACACAGATTCTGGTGTGGTACCTATATCTGGCCAATGTCAGCTCATACTCGCTCTATCCCAAGTGGTTTGCTAATACCTAAAGGACAGACCACCTTCCACCACTTCCTCCTCCGCCCGAGCCACTGATCATTCAGGCTCTAACTCTCTTACTACGCCCATCCACTTTCCCAACGTTACTATGTTGCAATATGGGACGTCATAGGACTGGAACTGTGGTGGGATGTTACAGAAAGCTACAACGGTGGGCGTTGAGTAGTATATTGGAAGAGTATAGACGGTACGCAGGGATGAAGGTCAGGGTACTGAACGAGCAGGTAAGTATACTTATACATGTAGGAGCTGTCGTCTAATTCATCACTCATAGTTTATTGAACTGTTTGATACAGACTTGGTTTCAATAACAGCCGAACAGGTGACAAAATAGTAACTTCAGGGCCAAGAGGCTAGCAAAATTCCCCTTTCCTCATCAGACCAGTGGAAGAAGTCAAGCCGCCACCTTGCGCAACTGTAGCCAATATAACGCCTAGAATGTCTATCGCCTGATCAGAAATGCGAGGCTGCGTCTGCACCGTGCAGCGGCGATCACTGTGTTGTGGTTGATAAAAACATTATCCATAAGAAATACATACAGCACAAAACCCAATATCTGATGTATCATATATGCAACTAGAACGCGACAACCTTGGCCTTTGGCTTCGTGACGACTTCGGTCCTGTTCTTCGCCGTCAACGGCACACTAGGCGCCTGAACAACTTCGCCTTGTTGAGCATAACCCTCAACCTCTGCGGGATCCCTCATCCTCTTCATGGGTCTTTCGCCATTCCTAGCAGGAGCATGTCGCTTGTTTTTGGACCCGTTCTGGGCTGGTCGATGGCGAGCTTCGACCATAAAGTCATCTTCATCTGCGCCCGCTCCATTACCGGTACCCAAAACAATGTCACCCCGCTTTCTTTGCTCGAACGCTGGAGCCTTTTCGCGCTTGTCATGGGGACAGTCCTTGGCACGGTGAGCGGTCGAGCCGCAGACTTTGCACGCGCCGCCGTTGACATACACACCCTTTTTGTTTTGTGGGCAAAGAGAGGAAAGATGCCCAGAACCGAGACAGATGTAGCAGGTGGCGTATGGTGTGGGGTTCTGAGGGTCAACAGGCTCGGGACATTGGTGTAAAGAGTGGTCTGTACCGTTGCACCTGCACATTTAATTAATAGAAGAGTTGGCGGGCATAAGGGACAGACACACCTGTAGCACTTGTTGCTGGTCACATCACCGCCCTTCTTGCCTCCCTTCCTCCTACCAACCTCCTTCCTCTCAACTCCTCTTTGACCCTCACCCTCACCCTTTTCTTCAGGAGCGCCGACAGTGGTAGCGGCCAGTAAGATGTTCGGGCAAGCTCGAGCGGCGTGACCGACACCTCGGCAAGCAAAGCAGGTCACATTGGCATTGCGATCTTCAATACGACGTTGTTTTCGGTCCTCTGTGTGCTTGGCGGAAAGTTTTGAACGTCCTGAAATTTATGCTTTAGCGACTGCGACAGCCATGCAACAACGCTATACGTACGAGCAAGCTCTGGATCTCTGCCCCATCGAGGCGCAACCTTGCCATCATCAGGCCCCTTCTTCTCCCCGATCGCAATCCTCTTCCCACTCTCATCCCTCGCCCTGATCCTTCCTCTTCGCTTCTTCTTACCAGCTGTCTGTGAACCGTCTACATTGCTCTTGCCCTCGGCGGCGGGAGCCGAGGAAGGGCCGGCATCTGGTTCACCGGATTGATCATTCTGAACAGTCGCTCGAGCTTCTTCGGCAGCTGAGGCGACAAATTTCTTGCGGCCCATACCAATTGATGTGAATCTGGCCATATTACTGATTGAATGAGCTTGTCCAAGGATAGGTTATTGAGAACTGAAGCCTGCGCTTTCAAGCTGTAAAAAATCACGAAGCATGCTGATTATTTTGAACTTTTGAAGACATCACGTGACTATATTCACTGTCTGTTCCTCGACTTGTACACGTGGTAACCACGTGATAGTCCCCTAGAGGGAACCCGACTTAAAGACCTGCTGTCTCGTCGTCGAACAAAAGGAACATTAAATTCGCAGAAAGATCAAGTATCCTTATACGACTATAATATTCTCTAACCAAATATGAGACCAGCAGTACTCAGAACAGTAATCAGATCGCTCCCGAGGGCCACCGCTCCCCTCGCTGCCCGCCCCGTTCTCGTACGTTTCCTCTCCTCCACTCTCCCTGCTCTCAAGAAGAACAAAGGCCAGAATACAAAGACTGCCAAACAAAAACTCCGGATCACAGAGGATGACCAGGCTGGTGCGACGGATGATCAAGGTGCGGGTGAAGTTGTGATTGAGGAGGTGGTGAGCAAGGCTAAGGCAAAGATGGAAAAGTCGGTTCACTGGGCCAAGGCCGTCTTGTTTGAAGGTGTGGAGAGAGGGAGGGGACGAGTTAGCCCTGGTAGGTAAATATCTTGGACAAGGGACCAAGAGTAAAGGCTGACTGGGAAAATAGCCCTTTTGGACTCCGTTAGGGTGTCTTTACCCGACACACCCGGAACATTGCATTTGAATGCCTTGGCATCTGTGACAACTAAAGGCAACGCTTTGTTCGTCGAGGTCTGGGATACTGCTGTGAGTTTCATGCCTACTTGATTACCGAAGAAACGCTAATTACGGCTACCATATAGTCTTTGAAACAGGTGGAATCAGCCATCCACGCTGCCAACCTTCCTGGAATCTCGCCTCAGAGAATGGCTGGGACAACCCTCAAAATTCCCATTGCTCGGTAGGCCGTCGCCACAATTTATCCATTATCTAGCTGACGATCTGATTTTCTTAGCCCCACTGTCGAACAGCGTGCTGAAATTTTGCGTCAGTTAGCTGAGACTGTCGAAGCAGCGAAGACTCAAATCCGTGTGGCTCGAACTGACGGTTTCAAGGCCTTGGGCGGAAGAAAAGCGAACGGCACTGATGAAGTGCAGAAGGTTGTGGACGAGATGTGCAAAGACCTTGACGGACAGTTGGCGTTGGCAAAGAAGGAGTTTGAAAAGCCTTGAGGTGCTAGACGAGATCGAACGGGTGTGATGGAGCGTCAAGGGAGAAGAAGAAAGGATAGATGGAGCTGGATCTCATCTTATAAACCAGAACAGCATCACACTTGCATTGCATGACAAACCCATGAGCATTTGACTTTGATGTTTGCTGAGTTAATGCTGACCTGACAACATTCACCACTGTCGATGATGGATACACACGGCCCACACAAGTGGAGCCGAGTCTTTTCTTGATCGGAAATGGATGATATCAACTCAATTGTTGGAAGATTTCCTTGAGGGACTTATTTACACTCGTGAAATGAAGACCTTGGAAGGTATGTATATACGATGCGTAGGAGTCTTGGACCCACAAGTCACTTTGAAGTCTCAATTCATCATTGAACAAGAACATCATAACAGGACCGATGCCCCGCCACATTACCATCTATACTTCTCGCCCTACCACCCACGATCACCAACACCATGTTCCTCACAGTGGAGCCCATTGTGAACCCCATCCTAGTGTTTGAAAACCGCAAGTAGATAGTCAAAAAGGTGGCGGATGATACCTGAAACTGATCATCGACAAAGGCAATTAAACAGTCCTCGAACATCCTGTAAGGGAAGACGCAACGTTCAACACGAGCTTAACTCCATGGGTCACAAGTCGACGCAATAGTTCTATCAACTTGTTCTGACCACCGCATAGAACTAGCTTGGGGACTAGAATTTGACGCTTTTTCTATCTTCTTGGTAAATCACACCACCAATATCACGCCGTGCCTGCCATTACTACAACTTCTGGCAGGATGACATATCTTAGGCAGTACAGTTACTGAACAATTGTTTCAAGATGAAGGATAAAGGCATGTGGAAGGAGAAAACAAAAACGGGATGAAATTGAGACTGGTGTACGACGAGCAAAAAAACGAAGAATATGTGTTATATACGTACCTACGATGAATAAAATTGCATGGTAAAACAAATAGCGAACGCTGTAGCCGCGAAGCAGCAAAGAACGGCCCACCGGTTACTCAAAAGTGCTGACTATAGGTGATGCTAAAATAACAACCAAATGGGTATCTTCTGATTATGCAATAACAGAATGAGCGTAAATAAGTCGTTAAACAAAAAATCGTTCGTGATAAAGTCCGAGACATATTTACACTGTTCCTCACACAACTCTTTTCTGTTTCCCACTGTCAACTCTGGCATGCCCAAGCATCTCCCCTTGCCTCAAATTTCCTCCCACAAGCTCTCCTTCCCCTTCCATTCCTTCGTTCATCCCATCAGCTCCAGCCGCTGCCAGCGAACTGGCAAAATACCCAAAGAATCGAGTTTGGGAAGAACTAGCAGTTACAAGTGGAGTCGATGTAATTGTCTTGCGAGATGTTGGTGTACTAGAATTAGGCCTGTCGCGAGTGAGAGAAGAGGTTGTGGAAACTGAAGAGTTGCGAGAGTTACCTCTTGGCGAGCGGAGGATGGCGCGGGGTGGAGAAGGAGTGTTGCTGGTGTTGGTGGCAGGTTTAGGAGGAGTAGATATCACATCGGAATTGCCCTCTTCGGCGGGGTTGGCACTGGCAAGTTCCGGGGCGCGAAAGCTATAAAACCTTCTTGAGAGCGTCTGAAACACAGAGCCTGTTGATAGTGTCGCCCCATAGGCAGCGGCGCGGGGTATGGGAGTTGTCATGGTAGCCTCATGAATGGCTCCTTTGGCGAGGCTGACGGTTGTTGAGCGGATGCTGCTATCCGACAGTCCTCGTGGTCGTAACTGTCGTTCAAGGAGAGGAGGTTCGTAGCTACCTGCAACTGCTACATCATAATCGTCCTCTACCGCTGACTGATCAATGACAGCATCGACGGCCGACGACAGCTTCTTGCGTTCTGACGGGCCTCCCTTGATAGCGTGGTCGTCATACGCCTGATTATTTAGCCGTTTTGATTCACTACCCACACCTTTGGCAACCATCCAGTTTGCTTCGCCACCAGATGCTGTCGCTCGTGGCGGAGCGCCAGCAAAGATCCCAAGCAGCTCATTTCTATTCGCTTTTGATTTGACACTCCTTAACGTCCTCACTGTTGGTGCAACAAGCCCTTCCTCATTCCTCCCTATTGCGGCCGGGCCAGACACTGTTCTTTGTTCCATTTCGCTAGGGTTCGACAGTATCTCGGCAGGGGATACGGACGATATAGCAACAGAGGGTGTAGTTAGAGCCGGTGCCACACGCCTTACCATTCCTGACCCTCCAAACTCGACGCTCACGTGCGTAGCCGTAGCACTTGCCATTGCCTGCTGTTTTGGCGCTGGCTTTCTGGGCATACCAGGCGACCTGCCCTTGTCAAGGCCCACACCGGGTCCTCCCGGACCACTGGGGACGTTAGGATCATGCTCAGTGTTCTCAGCGGGTGTGACGAAGAACTTAGTTATAGGTGCAGCGATCCAGCCGAGGCCTGAAGCGACATTGCCTGCTTTGGCGGCTTCATCTTCCTCCGCCTTGTACGCTGCTCTTTGCAACTTCTTTGCTACTGCAGGAGCGATGGTCACATCATTGACAACTGCTTGAAGCTCGACCAGGTCATTGAACACGTCGCGCATGAGTCTTAGCAAAAGATTGAAATCTCTAGGATCAATAGTTCCAAAGTTATGTACACCTCGGAAGTGGTGACGCACTTCATTAATCTCTTGTTGTAAGGCACGCAATGTTGTCTGAGAAAGATGCACAACATCACCGGCAAGGTGTTGTTTCTTGAGACGTTTGTTGAGGGTAGGTACGTCTGCAGCACGAAGTTTAGACAAGATCCGGCTCATGTGCTCTACGACAACGAGCAACGCGCTCGCAGGTCCATCTTCGGGGTTGGGAGTTCCTGGAGTACCGGGGAAGCTCTCACTTCCAGGAGTAGGGGACGTTTCTCTAGGAGTGCTAGCCCAACCCGACACTGCATTTGTTTGACGTTGCCGCTGCTTCTCCTCTCTTTCCTCGCCGTCTGGTGTATGGTCTGTTTGCACTCCCATAGACTTTGTCAACAGCAGCAATGGTTTTTTCTTTGCCACATGCGGACTCTCAGCTCTCTTGTCAAGCTTTGCTGTCTCTGACATTGGCGAAGGAAGATCAGCCGACACAGATTGGTCAACAAGTGTATTGCTGGCGTTGGGGGAATAATCGGAGAACTCGTTTGGGGATATAGTCGTCTGTCGAGCGAGCCGGAGTGAACGGCGCTTACGACTAATTTCGGCAGCGCGGAAGTAGTCAGAACCCGGCGAGATGGGAGGGTCTTCTTGACGAGGCAGAGTCTCATCGATAGAGCCGATCGTGCGCGACTATAGGCCTGGTTAGTAATATGTCAGGATTGCAAATTTAACAGACTTACGGCGTAGTTCCTCATAATCCTAGAGTCTCCACTAACCCTTCTTGATGTTGTCCCCGGTCTCTTAGGCACGCCGTTCAACATGTAACCGACAGCAGCACCTGGAGATGCCCTTACACCCTGCTTTGGACTGTCTACAATTGGAGATACAGGTCCAGACTTGACGTCGTCTGATGTAATACTGCCTTCGGTCTCACCTATGGGACCCATACCCAGACCTGCAACTCCGGTAGATAACTTTCGGTGCTGTTCCCAAGGACTCAGCCGTGGCTGGTTCCACCCCATTATAGGACTCGACTCGGTACGAGAGTGGGAAAACCGGGGATTGAGCTCATGCGCAAGACGGGGGTAATGGTCGATAGGGGACGCAAGTCTGGAGGGTATTGAGGCTCGAAGTGACTCGATTTCGTCTCGAAGAACGCGAACCTCGTCTCGTGATTCTGCAAGGGAATCAGAAAGCTCCGAGGCATCGTGTTTGAGAAGTGTATTGTTGGCGACGAGATCCTCAAGAACGCGCTGATACTCGGGAGTTTCGGATGGTGATTTGCCATTGTATGTTTCAGACAATTCATCATGCAACATCTTCAGCCGCTCTTTGGCATTCGCCAGAAGGTCTTGTGCATCTTGAGCCCTGTCTGCTCTTATCTTCTCCGCTTCCTTATGGGCAGTATTCACCTGCTCCTCCAGTTCCGCTATGAGTTGTTAGGAATGATCACCAACAGCAGTATTTCTGGAAATTATTTACCGATTCTCGCCTCTGCCCTCAGCCTCTTTCTCTTCTCCTCTTTGCCTTTTCGCAATTCCTCATCCGCCATATCCCTAGCCTCTTCGTATCGTTTTTCAGCCTCAAGCAACTTCTCTTCTACACCGCCTCTTGAAGCTAATGCCACAGTTTGTCGAGCATGGGTATTTCTCAGATTCGTGAGCTCCGTCCTGACGTGGGTAAGAGTTTGTTGAGTGAGTGTCTGAGTGTGCATGGCTTCGGTATATCTCTGTGTAAGTTTAGTCAGTGTCGTTACCCTGCGTTTAAAAAACGTACCTTTTCGACGACTTCCATTTTCCGAGACTGCTCTGCGTACTTTTGCATATGAGTCATATTCGCCTTTTCAAGATTATGCACTCTTTTAACACTCTCTGCCAGCGCAGTACGCTTGACCTCCAGCTAAATATCATAGTTAGACTGGTGTCGACAGCTAACACGGCGCAAAGTGTGTAAGACTTACTTGTTGATGAAACCGTTCCACTTCATTCCGATATTTACGTTCCAGAAGCTCACAGCGCTGCAGAAGAGCACTTCCGATTTCTATCTCAGTCATCAGCTATGCATAAAACAACATATAGACCCAACTGGCCAGAGACAACATACCACCACTAAGCTTTAACTTGTCCTCGATGCTTCTCCGCTCCTTGCCCATCTCACACTGTGTTTCATCAATCACTGCACCACAGCAGCATATCACCTCTGTATCATTGCCCACTTCATCCTTGAGGTTTTCTAACTGTTTAGCGAGCCCCTCAAGTGTTTGGGCTGTTCGAAGAAAAGTGCTTGCGGAGGGGGAATCGAGTTGGTAGGCGCTTGAGGAGGGAGAGGACGCCGGGTCCTCCATTGTCGGTGCGTTGCTATGCTTCCTGGGAAGGTGTAAATACTATGCGTGATAGATATAATTGCTGTCTGCGGGAAATAAGTGGAATGGCAAACAGAGCGACTGCGAAAACATCAAAACAAATCCCAAGGCGACGGATTTGTCTTTGGGATTTGTTTATATAAACCAGAGACCACGCCGCGTTCAAAAATCCCTGCCTTTTGGGCCGTCTATTTGCTCATTATGCCATTTTACGCAAGACACCAAACTTCTTACATGCATTGCCTAGCTACAAACATTCACAAGCGTATTTCGGATGGTCTCAACCTGCAGAGCTGTGTATATACATTTTTCGCAACAAAACATTATGTTCGTGCCTTCGAAAGGTCAGCACCAAGTGTGTATCCAGTGACCTTGTCCCAGTCCACCTTCTGTCTAGTGACAGGCAATGTCCGGCGTAACCTATTGCTTCTCATCAGCAAACTATAGTTAGTGATGCAGCACAGATAGAAACTCACGCTCGGAAAGCCTTTTCACCGAGCTCATTGTACACATCGTTAAGTTCAAGTTGGTAGTTGGTCTCGATCTTGCTAATAGTTGTTACTATCTGGGATGCAATGGATTGAGAGCCGTTAGGCTCAGTAGGGCACGGGAAGGAAGCAGTGTGGTTAGTAGCAAGCTGAACATTGCCTTGTTCGTAGTAATGAACATTAACGTTGATGATACCATTGACTTTTCCAGCTGCTTGGTCAACAACCCAGCGGGTACGCCATCTACCCGTCCTGCAACACAAGTCAGCTGCGACCTTGCGAAAAACAAGAAAACCACCCACCAGAAATTGCTGGGGTTATAACGGTTACCAACTACCTCTAGTGTGTACAATGGGTTTTCAATTCTCTCCTGTTTCTTTTCCTCCACATTCAGACCTTCAATCTTCTTCTCAATCTCCTCTTCTTCCTCCTCAGGAAGCTTAGGTCCGTCTTCCTCTTCAGCTTTCGGCTCTGATATTTTCTCCACAACATTCCCTTCGCCGTTCTCCCTTTCTTCCTCTTCCTCCCTTTCCTTTTCTTCTTCTACGGCTTCGTCAAGTGCTTCCAAACGTTCAGGATCGCTAATATCCCCCTTGCTGTCGACATGACCCACAGCAGGCGTAGACGAAGGTTCTAAATCACCACTGTTAACCAGTTCATCCACAACATCTGTGACATCGACGTCGTCTTCTACGTCCATTTTTTCAACAGCAGTTTCAGCAGATGGTTCGCCCTCAGCAGCGGTAGGGATCAGATCCTCGGCCGGAGCAGCCTCATCAGGAGCCATGGATTCAGGCTCGGCAATGTCGGTAGCAGTTGGTTGAGGGTTGAGAGGGAATTGGGAGCACGCAACAGAGTAAAAACCTGAAGGGAAGTGGTTCTTAGAGTAAGCCTCCAGAGACCTGGCAAGCTCGGCGCTGAGGTCCAAGAGTATCAACGAAATGTCTCTATCAATTACAATTAGCGGAATCGCTCACCGGAAAGTCTCCTCCTCCTCGGGCAGCTCATATGGCCGGTAGTCGGAGACAGTCTATTTTATTTGTAAATATTCTACGTTTAGATCAAAAGCAAAGCACAGACTCACGAAAGTCAAGTGATCAAAGGCAAAGCTCTTTTTACCAACGTTATCCACATACCTCTCGTTCTCCGACCCTGGAAGCATTACTGCTTTGGACAAAAGAGACTGTAGCTTAAGTTAGATCGGGGGACGTAAATTTTCCATATCGATCCTACTTACTGTGTGGGCAGGGACTTCATCAAGCTCAGGGTGCTCAATAACGTGCAGCTGAGAGAGATTATAAGACCTTAAAGCGGGAAGCACATGAGGCATGAGAGCCTGGTCATCGTTGATAATGGCTCTGATATCTGTGACATGGTGTTAGCCTCCAGTCCTAAGCACTCTGAAAGGATAGTGGCAGTTAAAGAATGGACAATCACAGGCCCTGGTCGCAATAATCCTCAGAGAAATAGAAGAGTAATTGTCCTCAGCTTATGGTAGGACTGTTGAGCTTGAAAAGATTTGCTCATATTCGGACATTGGGGCAGGTGCGAAGTATGGATATGCTTCTGGGATCTGTAAGAGCAGTACATACCATTGATGACATCGCTGCACATCATATCAGTGTCTAGCACTCGCTGTCATTACTGCCAACGTCAAAGCTCACTTGATTTCTCCTGGGG
>NC_006684.1:1315000-1322500 GCF_000091045.1 Cryptococcus deneoformans JEC21
TTCAGCTATCTTCTTTAGCGACTGCGGGAAATGTACGACCAACAACGCTTGCTGAAATAACTGGCCAAAATGAAATTATTATAGGCGTCGGCAATAGAAACCATCGAACATTTGGCTGGCGATGGACTCCAAAGAAAGTGAAAGCTCCATTTATGCTGTTATGGCTGTAACGTCGGTAACACGACATCAAACAGTTCAGCTCATCAGCAGGAGGAGTAACATAAGGCAATTAAATAGTAGCAATAACAAGCCCACGACTGCTCACCACTGATAATCCTTGTACAACGAACTATCAAACTGCAAAATAGATACAACCAGCAGCACTTTAAGACAACACAATTACTGCACCCCAACACAAAAGTCAAAATGAACAGCCACTTGCAGTAAAGAAACATCCAACAATTGCCTCCATAGGTCAGTCTGCATGGCAGTGAGCAAATTGTAAGGTATCCATAGGAGAGTCTCGGTGGGATAGAATTGAGAAGCACTGGAGGCACAAACGATGCCAATCATCGAAGTAAGGACACCGACAACTGGTGAGACAATAGTTTGCGAGATGAGAGGATCATTAGGTCGTTTGGCAAACCGAGTGTAATCGCTCTAACAAAGGAAAAAAATTAATTATATCAGTTATTAGCGTGCCAGCCCTTCGGCTGAGTGTAGACGAAACCCTACCATGTTCAACAGTCCAGCATATATACCACCAAGAGCAGATGAAATTCCATGGAAGATGGCCCAAGCAAGTGCAGAGCCAGTGACAGGCTCTATACCCACAAGCTTGAGACCTTCAGACTGCATAAGAGGACCTCCTCCATGAGATCTGGCAAGAGACCAGATGAAGAAGATGAAACAAGTAATGGTCGAAAAGGATGCGATAGTGACAAGAGGCTTACAAAGGTGCTCAGGTGGGATAAGAAGGCATGGGATGATGATGAGGGTGAAGAGGACAAAGCAGAGGAAGTCTGCAGAAGTCATACCTGTACTAGCTGACATGGTGTTCTTCATTGCTAATAAGCTTCTATCAGCCAAGGTGCAAACCTAAGATGAGGTAAACATACTGTAGATGCCAGGGATCATGGAGCCAATGAATGGCTTGAGACATTGAGCACCCAACTACGACTGAGTAGCGCACCATGTCATGGAGAGGATGATACGGTTCGCCAACTACGACACATCGCATTAGCAGATAATCAAAAGTTAGGAATGTATGAACTGACAGGAAAGTAAGAAGCACGGATACCCCAAACTATACGGTTCCACATTGGGAAACCAACATGATATTTGAGCCCATCTGACCAGTCAACCAAACAAACAACACTTGCACAAAGAATGTTGCCAATGCAGCTAACAAGCATGGCCTGACCTAGTATTATGTTAGGTGAGACGAATATTTATAAGAGTGTGCGCTATACGTACGAACGTTCAGGCCTAGAGACATTAGACTGGCACCACCTGACCAACCACTAACGTTGACACTAGGGGTAACCCAAAAGCCAACCTAAGCCCAGACACCCCAGTTACGCCTGGATGGTGGAAGTGGTACATTGTCACGATTCAACTAGGTATGGTCAGCATAATTGATTTTCGCGAGTAATGTGACAGCGACATACCCATCGATTAGTCTTCCATACTTCAGCTTCTTCCTGCCGTTGTGAGACCTCTAGCTTTCTGAGGATCTTCCTTTTGTCTAATGTCGTTTTGTCGTATATGAAGAATGTCTAGCTATAGACTCGAAGGGGAGCTTGTGATCCATATCACTCAAAGGCTTATAATACTTCGCGTTGTTGAGAGAACAGTTACCGGGATTGCCATGTATCCTGTCGTTCCTCATTCGTCCATGCTGCAGCAAGACAGGCGTTCAATGAACAGCGATAGTTGTCAAGGACCCATTATTGAGCTTATCTGTGGTTTGTGTCTCGCGGAAATGCTGGAGATGGAAGGTCAACTGTGTGCGTTGGAAGCAATGATGCACAAATCGATGTACTCACTTCTTCTGATTAGGTGGAGTCGGACAGACACTAGCCTTCAATATAGGCGCCTCAAATAAGGTCGCTGTGGCAAAAAAACGCCTAATTTTGGATGCCTTATTATTGGTCCCAGAGAGATCGATGAAGCATGAGAATTAAGGACTTCGAATACCAAAAGGGACAGAAAAGAGTTCGTAGATTATTATAGACCTCGGCCTGGCTCGACCTCATCGGTTATCGCCGAACAGTTATCTTCTGTCCATTTTTTAATGCGAATAATAAACAATAGTCTCTCTTCTTTCGCTTTTGCATCAATCCTTTGATTTCTGAGAGCAGGTCTTGGTAGCATACGTGTTGTATTTTATCTGTCTGTATTCCTATGCATTATTTATAAGTGGGATTGGTGGATGATCGTCAGTCATGTTCCCTTGAATTGCATTTTTTTGTAGCCTAATTCCAACTGATCATAGATAACAAAGTGAGGAGGCGTGCCTGGAAGTACGGCCGACGCGGGAAGAATAATTCCCCTTGTCTATTAGTCGTTCCTGCTTTTCCACCTTTGCGCCGTGCAGGGGGCGCTCGCTGTCGGTAACTTTCGTTGATAACTCAAACATCGGCAATTCGTTCAACTTCAGTTCGATCACTCTTGGCCTTGTTCTCCCCAGCGCTTAGCACTTTATCTAATAGACGCCCTATATATCTTAACTATCTGTCCAAGAAGGCGCCAGCTTGGTTTGGTGACAAAACTGTCGGGCCTTGCCAAGTCATATTTTATCTTTCACAATAGACAATCGGCATTACCTGGCTCATACACCGCTCCCGTTCAAATATCATCGGCACCTGAGATACCTCTAACAATCATTCGCCATCAGCAGACATGACCATCGCTCCTGTCAATATTCGTGTAGGGGTAGATGTAGGTGGTACGAATACGTAAGTTAAACACATATGCAAGGCCCTGGCTTACATCACTTGCAGGGACGCTGTCATACTCGATTTGACTTCTGGATGCTCAAAACCTGTCCTTGCCGCTCACAAAGTGCCGACGACAGCCGATATCGCCTCTGGCATCCAAGCAGCTATCAAGGCTACATTAGAGAAGGCTAGCATGGACAGGTCTCAGGTTCAAGCTGTTGCCATTGGAACAACATCTTTTGTCAACAGTCTAATCGAGCGAGATGGATCCAAACTTGAGAGAGTGGCCGTGATCAGACTGTCAGGGCCGTTTAGCAAGCTCGCACCACCATTCGTTTCATTCCCTTATGAGCTCCGACACGTGCTAGAAGGGCCGACTTTCTTCGCTCAAGGTGGCCTGCAAGTGGACGGGACTGAAATTACAGCGGTGTGTCATAATCCCAACAGTTATAATGAGGAATGACGCTTATATGTGACCAACAGGTTGATCCTGTTGAAGTTCGAGGTATTTGTGCCGAGATCCAACGCCAAGGTATTAAGTCCGTAGCAGTGTCTGGGTGCTATTCGCCAATCGACAACGACATTCGTCAAGAAGAGCTTGTAAGGGATATCATCCTGGACGAGCTTCCGGGTATAAAAGTGTGCATCAGCAAGGAGGTCGCCAATGTTGGTAAGTACTTTCGTGACGAAACGATAAAAGACCTGGCTCTTATCGTATTCAGGTCTCTTACAAAGAGAAAACGCTACCATCCTCAACGCGGGTCTACTCGCCTTTGCCAATCACACGGTCGAAGGCTTCCGAGAATCAATCCGGGCCCTTAGCCTCTCTTGTCCCCTCTTCCTCACCTCCAATGACGGTACCCTCATGACATGCGAAATGGCTGCCAGATTCCCTATCAAAACCTTCTCCAGTGGACCTACCAACTCCATGCGAGGTGCAAACTTCCTGGCAAACTTGGAGTCCCAGGAGAAAAATAAGGAGACAGCTCTGGTTGTTGACGTAGGAGGAACTACGGTGAGCATTAAGGCGTAAACTTGTAACATCCACTAATATTTTTCTCTCCAGACTGAGATTGGTGTACTTTTGTAAGTAAACTTTATTTATAGCTCAATATTCTATCTGGCTAACAGACATGTCAGACCGTCTGGCTTTCCTCGCCAAGCGGCAACATATCATGAGCTTTGTGGCGTTTCTCTCAATTTCTCCATGCCTCATGTGCATTCCATCGGTCTCGGTGGCGGTTCTCGTGTTCGAAAAGACGCATCTGGCAAGATTGCCATTGGTCCCGACTCCGTTGGGTACAGAATTCATGAGCTTGGCCTCATATTCGGTGGTGATATCCTTACAACCACCGATATCATTATAGCTGCTGGTTCATCCACTCCTTTCGGCAACCCAGAGCTTGTCAAGAATATTCCAAAAGAGGACATCAAGGCGGTTCAAGGCAAGATCAAGTCTATGCTCGAATCCGCTGTTGATGGGATGAAGACTTCTGCCACAGATGTACCTCTTTACTTGGTCGGTGGTGGTGCCATTCTAGTCCCCGACGAACTCAAGGGAGTCAGCAAAGTTTATCGTTTCCCCTACTATGACGCTGCCAATGCTGTTGGGGCTGCATGCGCCCAAATTTCTGGAGTAATCGACACGTTTGAGGATACCTCTTCCTTATCAATGGGAGAAGTTCAGAGGATGGTGGAACAACGGGCAATTAACAAAGCTGTGGCAGCTGGTGCCGACCCTAATGAAACTGTGGTGGTGGAAAGCGAGGCTATTCCTATTGCTTGTGAGTCTACACTTTGGCATTCTAGCGCTAATTTCACAGATACAACTGGTCGATGTAGGTTTTACGTCAAAGCTGCCGGTGAATGGAGAGGGTCCGTTTCTGCCTCGGATGATTCCAGACTTCAGAATGCCAAGCCATCTTTCATCTGGGACAAAATTACTCGCGTCACTCCTATACCAGCTGCCAATGCCAATCGACAAATTCCCGACAAAGACATTGCTTATTCCACCCCTGAACTCCTGGAATACAAGCCTAAAGTCATCGATGGTGAATGGTTTCTCTCCGAGATCGACATCGAATGGATATCCACTGGCTGTTATATCCTTGGTACCGGCGGCGGTGGTAACCCACACAATGTCTACTTGGCTCTGCGTGAAATGATGCGTGCAGGCTCTAAATGTAGAGTGATTGACTTTGAGAGTTTTGATCCCAACAAGATGGTGGTTTACGGAGGAGGAATTGGGTCCCCAGAGGTCGCTGCTGAGAAGCTCATGTCGGATAAGTGAGTCACGGTGTTCTTCTATAATGACAGCCATATACTTACACAAAAACTAGTGCAGGACACACAATCAAGGCTCTCTTAGACTTTATGAAGATTGAAAACCTTGGAGCTCTTACTGCAATTGAGATTGGTGGAGGTAACGGCATGGTGAACATGGTGTCTGGAGCCAGCGATTACCTTGATGTTCCGGTTCTCGACGGTGACTTCATGGTTGGTTCGGATGCTTGCATATAGGGTTTAACTAATGATACCATGCAGGGGCGCGCATACCCTACTGGCTGGCAAACTACGCTAAATGTTTATGCTAAGGATGATTCTGGCTCTATCATGCTACCAAACGCCATGACCAGCGGTGATGGTACCACCATCGTGAGTAACCGTCTCGACAACCTGCATGTGAATCTCACTAACATTTCCAGTTCATGACAACCGCCAAGCACTACAAAGATATCGATCGGGTCCTTAGAGGTGCATGCATTGAGATGGGCACCAGCGCCTCGGTCGCCGCCCGACCGCTCACCAAAGCAGAGATTGAAATCCCTCTGATTCGAAATACCATTTCTCAGTCATGGCGTCTCGGTCGTGCTGTCGCCCTTGCCAACAGACAAGCTGACATTGGCAATATTGGAAGAATCCTTGTGGACGCTCTTGGTGGTCCGAAAGCGGCAAAGGTGTTATTCGCGGGCAAGATACATGCCGTCGGAAGGAGGTTGCACAAGGGTCACAGTTATGGAGAGATCGAGATCCACGCTATGTCGGGCGATGAAGAAGGAGTCGAAGAGGGGATGAATGAAAAGTTTGAAGGTGTTATGAAAAGTAAGTCTACAAATATGTGAAAATAGCTGACAAGGTAGTTCCATTCAAGAATGAGAACTTGCTGGCCGAACACACTGTCAACAACAAAACTGAAGTATGCCCCCCGTCCCTTCGCGCCATTCATCCTGACCATTGCCTTACAGGTCGTTGCTGGTGTACCCGATCTTATTGCTGTACTTGACGCACAAAATGGGACAGCTCTCGGCACTCCTGAATACAAGTATGGTCTACGGGTGATTGTCATTGGTATCACTGCTGCTCCTCAATGGACAGACACTCCCCGCGGCTTGGAACTTGGCGCCTTACCGGCATTTGGATACGATTTACCTTACAAGCCTCTGGGGGAGTACGTCAAGCCAAGGAGTGTGATTGAAGAGTATAATGTGGATGTGTAAGCGACCACTGTTGGGAGAAGAATGTAAGTGCGTTAGTAGTACGGCGGTATGCGGCGCCTTTGATGATGATCAATCGAAAGTCTTGTTCTGTTGTTTGAGATATCGGCACGATCTGTATGCATCAGTAATTCTTTGAAACTTCGCTGACAGTTACAGTTTAAGGTCTGCAAGCCGATTGCTGCAACTCATAATAAAAAATGAATGTAATAGCCAAAAATTAAGGACAAATGGGACAGAATATTATACACAAGAAGTGTGTGCGCGCATTTGGCAGAAGTAAAAAGCCGATGTCAACCGACGGCGGGCAACGGGCACGATGGTTAAATCACCGACGGGCATTGCGGCGGTACAGCAGGAACCCGTCAAAACGAAATAAGGACGCTTCTACGCCTCATGACTGTAGAGATAAATTCACTTCTTTGTATAAGCTTTGTAGTCCTTATTTCATAATAAAGTTAATTATTGGTGCATATCAACATTTGCCGTTACAGGAACCCGTCAGAGATACGTTTACCCATGATGACTTATGACAAACTCGCTTTGTAAGCTTTGCAGCAGTAATAGTTTAATAAGCGTAATGAATATGTGACATAAGAACCATATAAATGCTGCCGAATTCTGCCTGTTGCGCACTCTTCTTTCCCATATCATCAAAGAAAACATCATATCCCTCTACCAATCACTCCATCCGACGATACAAGTAAAAATGTCCAGCAACGCAGCCAAGAAAATTGTTGTGTTCACTGCCACCGGCAGTCAGGGTAGTTCTGTAGCTCGATACCTCTCCGAGGCCGGTTACAAGATTGTTGCTCTTACTAGGGATACTGAGAGTAAGAGCGCCAAAGGTGAGACAGATCCTTTCATGTCTTCTGAACAAGATCCAAGCTGACCTATGATGGTGATTTTTGTTAGCTCTCAAGGCTAAAGGCTATGAAGTTGCGAGAGCTGACAACACCGATCCTGAGTCCTACAAGCCTGCCCTCCAAGGAGCTTATGGTGCTTTTGTCAACACTGATTGTGAGTCTTCAGTTATTCCCTGTTTATGAGATACTCATAACACTACTTCTAGTCTGGTCGATTTTTCCCACTAAGAACTTTGACCCCGAACTCACCCAGGCGGA
>NC_006684.1:1330000-1369023 GCF_000091045.1 Cryptococcus deneoformans JEC21
GAACCAATGGCCGAGGACGAAGACGAAGATCTCTTTTTGCCCATCGTTGATGTCCCGGTCCCTCCCCGAGATAGCGAGGATCATCAAAAGATCGTGAAGCAGGCCATGACTGAATTGCATGTGGACACTCCAGAGCAGTTGATGAATGTGGTCAAAAAGATGGTGGAGACTGCCGAATATGGTGGTGTGACTGAGGAGCAGGTGGGCATGTTGAGTAAACTTTTGGCTTTAGGTCAGGCTCAGGGTGTCAGTGTCTGGTAAATCTCCTTTCTGTTACTGTTACGATGTTTGTAAACAGGCATGTTCTTGGTCAAAGATAATATGTAACTGGTTATCGTGTCGCATCCTGATCAACATTAGCAGCACAACGCACGCACGGTGACATACCGAATTTTGGAAAGCAGTTAGAGAGAGCTGGAAAAAAAGTGAACCATTCAAACATCGCATAATGCACGGCACATGATAGCATTGTGGCCGCTTATATCGTTTGAAGTGACCTGTTCAATAATCATTTTACTGTGGCTTCTTCAATGGATAAACAAAAACGAGTATTTCCCACAACTGTCTGTCTGTCAACAAAACCATATTAAAATATTAATGTCCCGATCTGAGTCGTTGCATTATTCCGTCTTCTATGATCATGACGAGCAAATAAAGTCATTCTCCTCCTAATATTATCAAGTTCTCGTATTATGTACGCACTGCACAGTAATGGAGCCGAGTAAATTGTACAGAAGAAGAGGAGTAATCCCAGTGCTGCACCTCTAACACGCTATTCATTAGGCCAAAGGACATCCATCACTATTTATTAAGTACAGATTATATCATCCAAGCTCATCGATCGTCAGACATCACCCCTCAACGTAGTAGTTCTTCATCTCCAAGCAGCCTTTTTCACCATCGTCGTTTTAGCCCCTGTTGAATTTGACTCCATAGCCTTTCTTTGCGAAGCTGCAGTCGTCCCTATGCTTGTACGCATAGTCAAAACTGCCATTTCTGGCCTCTCAACATTGCCAGCAACTTTGTTGCTGATAAGTGGTTTTAGGGCTGGAGTGACACCCTTGCTCCCAGATACAGAGGACGCCTCACTCCCTGACGACGAATGGTTATTGCCGAATGTAGAATTTCGCATAGCCGAACCTCTCATTCCGTCAACCGCCCGCTCTTTCCCTTTTCTCGGCGACCTATTCGAGGGTCCCACGTTTGTCTTCCTGCCTCTTTCAACACCCAATACACTACCGCTCATTAGGTCCTTTTCTTTCATCAGCAACCCACCCACTCCCAGTTCTCTTCCCTTCTGCCTTACGGCTTTCTCCAAGACTAATCGAGATAGAGGCGTCTTTGCGGTTTTGCGTTTACCTCCTGCCACATGAGCTCTAGGGGTTCGGATTTTAGGGTGTTGTGGTGAAAGAGGGGAGGGAGAGTGGGGACGGTGCTGATGCCATGTGATGCTTGGAGAGGCAGGAATGGGTTCTTCGGCTTCCATTTCATGGTTTAAAGTAGGCTCAGCTATAATGGCAGTAGAGGGCGCGATTTTGGGGGCTTTAGCTGCTTCTTCCTCCGCTCTACGCTTTTCTTCAAGGAAGGCTTGACGTTCCAGCTAATTGATATGGATTAATTCTCAACCGACCTTGAAATGAAGGGTGAATACTTACTTCAAGCTCTTGTCGTTCCTGTCTAAGCTTGACTGCTTCTTCCGCATATCTCTTTCTCTCCTTATCCAGCGCTTGCTTTTGTATCTCCATGTCCATATCCTCCTTACTGTCATGTACGTTGAGCCTGTATTATATAAATTAGCATTTCCTGCCCAAATGATTTTTGAACTTCCCACTAACTCTCGCTGCACTTGCTTCTTTGCATAATCGGCCACAACCTTGCTCGCTTCTTCTTCCTTTCTCTTTGCACAGTTAAGTTCGACCTCGAGATCTTTGATCCTGTCCTCTAGGTCCCTCTGTATCTTCTCCTTTTCACGCTCTACCCGCTTCTGCTCCTCAATTTCTTCAGGCGTAGGTTGCTTGGTGAGGTGTTCACCATTGGCAGTATACTGCGGCACGCCCTCCGTTATCCGGTTGCGGATTTGCTCGATTAGGCTTTGCAATCTGGCACTGGCGATGGAAGGATGTGACATGGATGAGGCGGATTGCGCAATACTAGAGCCGAGAGTGCGAGCTGTTGAGCTGTTCAAGGGACTGAAGAACTGTGACTGGAGAAGTCGAATGGGGGGCTATTATAACGTTAGCAGAGGTCTTTGGCAGGGCATTAGGCATACCTCTTGACCACACGATGCTGCCAACGCTTCTCTCAAAGCATTACCAGTAGACACAACAACATGTCGGAATGCCTCTGTCTCCTCTTGTAAGCTTGCTCTAATGTCGCTAAGGTCTCTAAGTGTTTGCTCAAGTAATGGGGACTGGGAAGCCTACATTAATCAGGTCAGTGGATTCAGAGGTTGGAAAATGAAGTGTACATACAGCAACCGGTTGTATCCTTCCAGCAGGTATAGGATTTAGTAATACAAGCCCCTGAGGTTTGTTAGCAATGGTAGGATCATTTCCTATCTTTGCCAGTTGAGCATGGGCCTTGTCCAGACTCATTTGAACCTTCTTGGTTTCATGCTGGAAAAGCAATCAGAGATTGCAAATGTGGAAGCAAGATATGGCTTACTGTAGCAGCTACTCGCACAGTCTCTAAGGCCTTTCGACCTCGAGAATTCTCTTCTCTAAGTTCTTTCGTCTTTATCTCCTCCAAGACTAGCCTCTTTTCTATGTCGGCGCATTTTGATTTCCACCCAGCAACCTCCGATTCAAGCCTAGCATTGGACGTCTTGAGACTGTTGGTGGTCTTTTGCAGCCGTTCATATTCATATTCAAGGGTACGATGGCGGCCATTAAGGGTTTCCAACATATTCAGGTTACTCTGTTTTCCGTCAATCGAATAAATCTACAAGCTCGCGAGCTACTCACAACACTGGCACCCATGAGTTCAAACAAGACCGCGACCACTTCATTATAATCTTTTTGGCTCAAGGCATCAAGGTTCAGTGGTCTCTTGGCCCATCCATGGGACATAAGCTGGGAGTTGATAGTAGTCAACTCAGCTGATAAGACTGTCGCTGTACTGCTGTCCGGGCTATTTGACGATAAGTACATCGCAAAGCAGCGTCGGGGCAACACTCACTCGGCTTCCCGAGCCCCAGTCGCGACTTTCTCGGGATAACGAACAGCTCTTGACGGCTCTCCTAGTCTTGACATAATACGTGTGTAGGTGGTTGCGCGGTACTGCGTGTGCACGAAATCACTCGCGTTTGTTTATCCCAACAGTTGTTGCCAGGCTAGTGGTGTATGAATTTGATTCCGTTATTTGCTTCCGAGGAGAGCTCTTCCACGTCATGATATCGCGTCATAGCAGGCATAATACGCACAACGAACGCACAGCTCTATGTAACGCAGCAACATTCACGCAAACCGACTCCTTCTATTACATTCGGATTTCTACGTCTAACCAAGTTTCTCTCCTCCAAGCCGACTTCCCCACAATAGCTCTCGCGAAATGCAGTCTGAACAAGCCCACGGGCCGGTCAATGACTCCGCGCCGTTCCCACCGCCGTCGCCGACCCTCTTCCGACATCGCCCTCAGCCAGATGGCCCCGAACCTTCTGCCCTTCGCCACAGACTTCCTCGAACAACATCACATGAAAGTCAACAATCTGGTTCCCACTCTGTGAGGATTAGAATCCAATCGCCTTTTGGTGATTCGGGCGCGTCTTTGGAAAGGAGAAAGGAAGGCTGGGTGTTGCCGGCTAATGAGACGATTGGCGAGCTAAAAGACGATTTGGCTCATGGCCAGCTCGAAGGGGCGGGGTTATGGGAAAGGGAAGATATGAGGATCGTGTATCATGGGCGAATCGTGAGGGATCAAGAGAAATTAGGAGACGTCGTGGGAAAGGTGGGTCAAGAGTTTTGGATAGCTGTATGTGCGATAGCTTACGTGAATCTTTCATGATTAGATTGGAGATCACACTCACGTCTCTACCCTTCATCTTGTTGCTAGAAGGGTTCAGACCACTCCCGTCGTTCAAATGTCCGACCCAATAGACAGTTCTGCGCTAGGACCTCAACCTTCTACGCCCACCGCACCTGCTGTATCCAATAGCAATTCAGTAAACTCCCTTGCCCTTTCTGATTCGATCCATTATCTGCTTTTCACTTCTAGACATCATCTTTTCTCCCTTTTAAGTCTGGAACCGCTAAAGTGGGAAAATACTGTGCCGCCACCTGTTGTCTCGAAAAATGAGGCTCGAGAAGCGGTGCTTTCTGTTGTGAAAGCCTATGCTGCACATCGCGACACGACAGAGGAAGGTTGGGAAAACTGGGAATTGGCGTTCGCTGAAGATAGCGATGATGATTTGAAGCGTATTTGGGATGAAACCGGACAGAGACACGGTATTGAAAAAGAGATTAACGATCTTTGGTCCGGTCTCTTGAATAGGAACTGGTCCAATCGAGATGTCGGAGAAAAAACAGAAGTCGAAATCGAGTGAGTATCGATGTCAGCGGAGCATGAGGGTACCTGCTGATGCATTCGTAGTGGGACTGTCTATCTTCTTGACCTACCGGCACTCAGCGCTTGCACGCCTGCCCAACTCACTCATCTTCTCATTTACCTCCGCATCACATCGTTAATCCCTCTGCTCAATTCGGCGTTCTACGAAGCTACTCAACAGGAGACGCAATCTCGTCTTCCTTTGCCCACCGTGACCTCGGCAACCGCCGGCCCTTCTCTTCCACCTAATGTCCGCATTGTCTACCGCCGCACATTTCGTTTCTTCCTACCTTATATCCCACGTCCTGTCTTCAGCCACTTTTTCTTCTCAACCTTCAAAGTCTTCACCATGCTTTGGATGCTGACGCGCGGCATGAAATGGACTGATCCGAGGTACTGGGCGATCGCAGGTATCGCATGGGGCTGGTGGGCGGTCGATGGATGGAACGCGATTGCTGTGTTTTTGAGAAACAGACAGGCGAATGAGTTGGCGCAGGAAGCCGAACGAGCCGCTCGCAACGAAAGACAAGCTGTACCCGCTGGTCCTGGCGCTGAGATGACCCAAACCCAGCAGATCCCGGCGCAAGGCAACGCCCCGAACCGTCGTCGCAGTCGTGCCTCTCTATCGTTGACCACCTCATTTGCACCCCTTGTCCACCTCTCGATAGATAATATCCAGTTACGCATTCTACCTTCTTCCGGTGGACAACCTGACTCTTTCGCACCTGCTCCCCGAACCCAACCGCCTAGATTTCAAACTCAGGTCCTGCTGCCTGTTTTTCTATGGGCAGTCACCCTAATGCCAGGATGGGAAACAGCGAGGGCAAAACTTATCAGAATGAGGGAAAGACGTATGCGGGCTCTCGTCAATGTCACTAACCCCGAGCGGAACCAACCTGGTGAAGGTGCTGAGCAAGCATCAGAGAGGCAACGAGAGCCAGAGCTTCCTGCTGGTTTGAGCGGACCAGCTCGTGCTTATTATCTTAGAGTACTTTCCAGGGGAGACGCAATCGATTGGGATGAAGAGCGGGAGGCTCAAAGAGCAATGGGCGTGGGGGAAGAACAAGACGAGCGCGATAGGGTTGGCTTGTTGTAGTTTTTCCGGTTGTAACTAAGAGTAGATCTTTATTTTTGTTCTTGTTTGTATGCATGGTTTGCGTCTTTTCTTGACTAGACCTATATCGGGGCTATCTCAAATTATGTAGTACACGGAGTCATTCTCAATGATTAAAGCGAACGAAAATCCCTTCTGAGGAAGGGAAGGAGTCTAAGTACATAACAGCACGGGAATCAGTTACTTAATCGTAGTTCAAGATGAGGTGTTTGTTTAAGTTGATATAATTGTATTCCCTTTCCATGTTTCCCCGCTTTTTTTAAGACCATTTCTTATGTCCCGATCTCAGTGCGTTCCCGTTGTCAAGCCATGCTTCCGAAGCAATTGAAGCAATCTCCCTTTTTACAGGGGAACTCCTCTTTAAAAGCAGTTGATAAAAAGGGTTCATGCACTCAGTCCATCATCCAATACGTGGCAGTGGAGGATGACATATGGTGATGCTATTGATAAACGGAAAGCTAGACAATAATACGTAGTAGGTGAACAACGAACTTGCTGTCTGTTGCTGTTGCATGTTTTAGCCACAATCAACAGATAACACGATTTTGAAGTGTGACAAGGTCGGAACAGCTTAACAGACCTTCTAAACTGAAGTGGAATAAGACCAAGCCTTTTGGAACTTCAAATTGAAAATGTCGTTCTTTTTCCTTTTCTTGAAGTACTGTACTCCCTTGCTTAAACATCACGGAGATTGTTCCAAACTCCGTGATAACAATCTCGCCCGCCGCACTCCGCCAGCAGAACGAAGATGAATTCAATCACCAACCGGCAACGGCATCAACTCGCAACTTAGCTGCTAATACAACTTAGCTATCCACCCACAATGCGGTACGCGGTGCTCGTAACAGGCCCAGCAGGTGCCGGAAAGTCTAC
This sequence comes from Cryptococcus deneoformans JEC21, assembly GCF_000091045.1. Lineage (NCBI taxonomy): Eukaryota > Fungi > Basidiomycota > Tremellomycetes > Tremellales > Cryptococcaceae > Cryptococcus > Cryptococcus deneoformans. The sequence goes on from NC_006684.1 coordinate 1,336,530, forward strand.
TTTCTGTGCCTCTCTAATTACACACGCTCAAACGATTGGTCGGTCCGTTCATCTGGTCAATCTTGATCCTGCTGCCGACAAGTTCGAATACGAGCCGACTATCGATATAAGGGATCTTATCAATTTGGAAGATGTTATGGAGGAGCTGGAGTTTGGACCAAACGGTGGTTTGATATATTGTTTCGAGTGAGTAATATGGGCCTCAGGCAAGGGGAAGACGCCTGATAAAGGTATTTTCAGATATCTTCTCAATAATCTTGATTGGCTAGAAGATGAATTAGGCGCATATGAGGACGACTATCTTATAATAGATTGCCCTGGACAAATCGAACTATACACCCATGTCCCTCTTCTTCCCCGCCTCGCCACATTCCTTTCTACTTCTCTCAACTTCAGAACATCAGCAGTCTACTTGATAGACTCGCAGTTCATGCAGGACAAGAGCAAATTTTTTGCAGGTGTAATGAGTGCCATGAGCTGTATGCTCTCCTTGGGAATTAGCATGTTGTGTTTGATGAGCAAGATGGACTTGGTAAAGGATAAGAAGGGCCGAACGAAGAGAGAAGTTGGAAGGTAGGCATCTGCGAATTCATAGCGTCGTCTTGGCCGCTCACAAGCCTTGCTCAGATATCTTGACCCAGACCCCAATCTGCTACTTGAGGATATCAATCAGGGCACCAACTCGAAGTTCAACCAGCTTAACCGAGCCGTCGTCTCACTGATAGAAGATCAGAACATTGTGTCTTTCTTACCGCTGGACGTTACATCAGAAGACTCTGTAAATACTGTTCTCAGTCATATCGACAACATGATGCAGTATGGCGAGGATGAGGAGCCCAAGGTCCCCAAGGACATGGATGATGGTGAGTTTGTTGCACCTCCTCGTAGCTACAACATAAAACTAATTGTTCGTGACAGGTGATTTTGACTAGGTCATATATATGTATCCATATGTATTACTACATTTGCCAGCAACGATACAAAAGTTAAAAACATGCGACGGGAGTGTCAGATCGATCATACAAGCGCAACAATAATCTGAATATTTCTCAGGTGGCCTTTAATACGCGTCCTGTTGAGGGACGAACATCAGCTCTAATCTTAGAAGAAATCGTAGTGCGCTCACAACGTTTCACATCACTCAAAATCTTCTCAAATTCTTCTGCAACTTTGTCCCAGTTACAACGATCAAGCACTACCAAAGGACCCACTATATTCCTTGTAGCTCTCAGCAGTGCAAACTTGTGCGTATCAGGAAGAGACCTAAAGAATGAATACGGCATGGCGGAAATATCCAATGCAGGAGCGCCAAAAATCCCATCCTCGTGTAAGTCAAACTCGGAGCCTGACGAGCTGAGCTTTCGCTTTTTACAGCCTGGAAGATATGGCTGCGGATGATCATTCAATCAGTGGCACTAGCAAAGCCCGCCTGACCTAAGCTTACAGAAGAACCACTCCGACTTGCTCCAATCCATGTCCATTCATTGCCCGCTTGAACCGCGAATTTACATAGCTCCTCATCACCCATCATACATCCTGCTTTGAAGATTCTGCTTGCAGAGATACAGCCCTCTTCCAACCAGACTCTCAACATTCTACCCAGCTCCTCTAGTAAGGCTCCATCGCATTGGAATTTCTTGAGGAACGAGATGAGTGTTTCGTAATGGCTGAATGACTGGGCCGTTGGTGTCGGTAATGATGAGAAGGACTGAGAAGACAATAAGTGGAGGAAAAGGGTTATTGTGGCGGAGGCTTCGAGATGGGAGTCGGCGAAATAGATTATTGATGGTAAGCCCAATTTGGAAGGTCTTGTCATTGTAGCAAAGACGGGGCTTATCATGTTCTATGCATCAGTTTTTATTTGCGCATTAGTGCGGCAGGCCGCTTACCTAGCACCTTGCAGAAGTACTGAGCTTGTGTAGAACTTGATCCCATCGCTTGCTACCATCTCTATATCGTTTCCACTCGCCAAGGACATACTATTCGGGCTACCATGGGGAGTGGCGAGAGGGGTTAGAGGCGGTGTATCGGAAGGACTACTGGAAGCACTGAGGAATGTGAAGTCGTCGTTGTCATTCTCAGGAATTGGTGCAAGCCCTGGTGGGATGAGTAACATCTTCATCGTTCGCCTGTAGGAAAGCAACCATCGAGTTCTGCATACATGCCCTCTTTATATCTCCCTTCATCCATCGCTACCCTGCATGGACAGAGTCGGAGGTGGAGCCATTACCGGATGTCTCATCTTACCCAGCTGATACAAAGGACCCTCAATATCCATTGATCCGCAAACATCGGGAGGTCCGGCGAATGTTCTTGTGTATCACATACCCGACACGACTTCTATTTCGATAGAGTTTCCGCCGATGTCTTTCCAGCAAGAGGTGGTCACAATCCACAGACAACAGATATCATACATACACATGACCATGAATCAATGCAATATGCCCCCTCATCAATGCGCGTATCCCGATTCCTCCTCCGTATCATAAACGTTATATCGTCCTCTCATCTCCCACGGTCTCTCGACATACGGACCTTCCCCAGGCGCTTCATCATACCCAACCTCGTCATCCCACCCGACTTCTTCATCCATCATTCCAGAATAGGCATTCCAACCACCCCCAGGAGCTACTTCCCACCCTTCACTTCCTCTTCTCACCCTTGGAATCAGTGCAGTCATCCTTTCTCCGGGATACATAGGCCCTTCATCATAATGATCATAATCAGACAGATATGGCTTAGGTGAGCTTGAAGTGGAGATGGAGTCGTTATCACGTTCTTCGCCTGAAGAGTAATGACGGTATTGGTCTCGTTCGTGTGAATGCTCGTCCTCATCAATATGGGGCGTGCTACTCCGACGAGCACGAAGCGAGTTTGTAGGCTGCAGGTTGGGATTGAACCCATTGTTGCCATAAACGAATGGAGAGGCGTGGGCAGGAATGGGAGGTGGATTAGGGAGTCTAGAAGGATCTTGAGGAGGCCAAAAATACTGAGTCGTGTGATCTACAGACGATGAGTAAGTCAGCATACGAAAACCTGTGAATTAGAAAATCAACAGTCAACGTTGCTCGGGACTCGCTTATGGGTCACCACTTACATTACGCCATCTACACCATCGAATGCTCTACTCTCGCTCGCCCATGGCGCACCCTTTCCTCGCCATGCCCCATTCCGGGGCGACCATTGGTCCCACTGCCGCTTCCAGCACTTTCGCACTGATCGGCGGCCCCATATTCGCCAGGAGCAGACGACCCTTCCCGTGGCGCCACGATACCTGCCCATTCGACTGTTGCTGACTCACCACCTGCTGAAGGGTTGACGGGGAACGACAGCCCATCGCCTTGCATCTTTTGAGGCCAAAGCCAGAGAAATGGGTTGGGCCCGAGGACCGATTTGATGTTCTTGTAGATGCCAATATTCTATATCAACTGTCAGCGCCGCATGATAACAATGTACGGCAATTAAGACGCACATAAGGATACTTGACTTCTTTGATTTTTCCTCTGCGAATAAGGGTAGCCACTTTGTCCTTCTCCCAACCTTCAATGGTGGTACTATTTCCGCACGCAAGATATACGTGGTAGATGGAAAACATGCCGACACATAACCAGACAGGGACACAGGTAGCAAAGTTGAAAACAAGGAACAAGACATCGGCGAGTGTGGGCTCCTGCTTTGGTGCGATGTCAGCGTTTACCGTGCGTAGTATGCTGTGCAACTGTAGCTCACATGGTAGTACTCGGCAATATAAAGTACACGCCTGACCATGATAATGAGATGGAACGTCGTGCCGATGTCCACCCAAAGCAAAAATCGAATGAAATGTCCTTGGTTATAGAAGCCTACACAGTTACCAATCCAAGGGCAATGGTCTGTATCGATCCATTAAGATGCGAAATTTCATGGCAATTTGATAGGACTCACGATCAAGCTATAGATAGAAGATAGCAGATAAGTAGAAGTCAGTGAGATCTCAAGATTGTTCAACGAAGCAGCGCACTTTGAGCTACAATATGTTGTCAGTAATATCCTGCATTTATGCTTCGGAAAACTCACCCAACATGTTTTGCACTGCCTGCAATGATGTGCTATTTATTCTCTTGAATCAGCTCTGGCCTCATTAATAGACAAAGCACCCACCTCTTGGCGGTTTGTAATGTTCACAATTCTTGCAGTATCTGGGTGTATGTGTGCCCTTTTTAACTTCCATACCGTCCATCGCACCAATATTCGGCCTCTAGAGCATCCCAAGCCATCATTAGGAATCTATCCCTTGTGCAAGTCTATATTTATTGTCCGCATGAAGATAGCTTACCCAGCCTTCCGGTACACTTCCAGGAGACGTTATAACACATAAACGGTAGTTCCAGAAGATCATGAATGCGGCCAAACTGTTCCCAAAAAAGGGTTTGTCAGCATGCGGCATGGGGCAGAAGTACTGTATTTCCGGCCGATAACTTCTCGCTAGAGGCCCGGTGGCTCGAGGCCATGAAGGAGTGCAGAAGCGATGAAGAGACTGACTTGAGAGGGACAAGGAGCTTGAGCAGATCCAAGCTGATCTCACGGCCGTACCATGGCCAGATGACAAATATTTGGGAGGAGAACGCGATGAAGGAGATGAGGATGACGGTTCCCCCTACCCTATTGATGAGCGTAGGTCAGCAATCAGCGGGAACGAAAATGGGCCGCAAGGGGGAGGACGAACCATACGCGTGACCAATTTCTGGCGGCCATCTCGGGCAGGGCAGCAAGAATCTGACGATAGGGATCGGAAAGAATAGAAAAGAAAGAGTAAACTTGCGAATAGCACTGACAAAAGCCAGTGACGAGCGCAGTGAGGCGGTCCAAATAATACCCGAGGACGCGGTGCGAATGGGGAATTCACTTCAAGCGATGGGGAGCTTCTTCGAATGAGAACAGCTAGGATACATGTATGCATAATTCTATGTAAATTGACGTAGTGCAGTCCCAATTGAACCAGCATATTGAAGCTTGAATAATGTAGTAATAAGAATAAGTAGGATGAACAGTAATATAATGAGTAAAACGTAAAACTATGTTTCTTCGGACGGCACCTCTGCCGTGGCGTTGCGTGGCTATCAAAACCACATTGAGGGATTCTAATCCTGCTTCCTCAGAACGTGCGAAGGGGCTGGTATCATTCCAAGTATACCCAGGGTGAACATGAACAGCGAGGTTGCTGTAACTCAGGCATCAGTGACACAACCGACCCTACGCGAGGCAAAGACGCCTAAAGAGTGATGTGATTGACTCACCTCCGACCATCGAACTGAACACTCCCATGCCGTCCCTCCCCTCCATCTGCCCCAGGCTAGCATTTCCGACTCCCTTCACAGCATCCATAACGGACTCGAACATTGTCGTCTTCCCTGCCTGGGAAAGAGAAATAACGAGGCATGTCCAGCTGCCAAGGATCGTCATGGTTAAAAGGGGTACAATAATCCGTAGTCTGGCAGATTCTTGCCATTTAGTATACTACCGTTGGAAGAGGTTAATAAATAGCCTGTATGGCCTGTGCAAGGCTGATTAATTAAGTGGAAAGACTTACATTTGGGATATACCCACGAAGCCAGGGAATGAATAGAACCAAGTAAAGGAAAATAAACTAGTATCAACAAGCACATGTAAGCGTTTAGGGATGAAGAATGCAGGTGTTTTGTACACCATAAGAAGGCACAACTGACTATCGTGGCGACATGCAATCCCAGGCCTGCCAGCATCATCCTCCTACACAAAATCAGTTTCATTTGTCAGCTTTCTAACCACTTGATGGTTGCACATCGCAGAATCAAGAATGAAAACCCACTTGATCCAACCATTCTCTTTGTGCAACACCCTAGACAGCACAGTCGGCAGGTCGACCCACCAAGAACCCCCGGCGCCGACTAGGATATACTTGCCGTGTTTGATAAATACGGATGTCCTGTCTGGAGGGGAGTCGATGGAGGCAACGACGTTGCCGCTGGACTGGGATGGAAAGGATGGCCGACGATTTGTGAGGCCAGAACTAGTCATTATTGTGTTTCTTGGAGGAAATATGAAGAAAAGTTGGTGGCGAAACGGGATGGATGTACTGAAATTGAAGGTAAGAGTGCCCCGAGGTGCGAAACACTAAATGCACTAATCAAATCACAGGGCAGGCACGACGATTAGATCCCACCACAAACAAATAACAAATCTTGATTACCCGACGTTCTCGGCGAGTCCTGACTTTCAAGTGAAAACGATCTGCTGAAAGAAGAAGATCTGAGAAATGATAGCTTTAGTTACTAAGCTTAGGGTCCAACCTGCTGAAGGCACTTTTCCTGAACTTGGGCAATCAGCGGTGTCCAACTTCATGACCTTGGTTGAATAAGTGCCCATCTCTCTCAGCTCATCACCCTGGTAGTACACTACTACTACCTCGACTATGTGAGTCATCAACTTCAAGAACTTGGTCTACCTAGTGTCTAACCTTAGGTGTGCAATTGTCAACCAGACTTAGGATCTCGGGCAAACGACAGTATCTACCTCTATCATCTTTATGACAAGTGCAAAAACCTGATCTACCTAATGTCCAACCTTAGGCGTGACAATCGTCGACCAGTATTTGTATTTGGGCGAGTAACCGTACCGAACTCCATGACCTCGGTTGGGTTGGGAGTGCAACTGTCAACCAGTCCTAACAACTTGGGGAAGCTATGATGTCCAACTCGATGACTGTGGTTGAGAAGTGGTATCCAACTTGATGACCTTGGTCAATTAATAACGTCCATCTCTAGGATCTTGGTGTAAGCCTCATGCACGTACGTCAAGGAGACATGGTCATGACCTTTGTAAGGTTTCCAGCATTTGATGTTGTCGGTATTAATCAATATTGGCCTCGTGTCTGGTTTGTTCCCACTTTTCCCCCAAACGCCCGAAACCACAGATCGCAAATGCACTTGGACTCTCCTTTTCTCATCCTTAGAAATAAAGCCTTTCTTCTGCTGTTTCGTTGACGCCGACTGGTAGTATTTCTTCAGGTGTGTGGTGTGTACTCTTGTTCACAGTTGATCTACTTTACTAACTGGGGATGGCAGCTATAATATTGAAGTTTGTGTTGACCTTTGCCCCGATGTCTATTATGTGGGTCTGCAGGCAGTTCCTGTTCTCTGCCAATCCAGAGGCTTATTACCTGCCATAACAACTTGTGAGTCATGGTTCTCGCAACATCCAACCGTTGGCGACAAGCTGCTATTGTGGCATTGCTTTTCAAGTTGCGAAAGGCTACATGCATCTTTTATATTGACATTGTTGATTTTCAACTGTTCTTCTACTCCTTTTACCAGACCTTCTTGTATTGCTCCTCAGACTTCTCCCCGAATACGTTAATGGGCCAGCTAGTCAAAGAAGAGTCAGTTTCATTCCTTACAGTTGAGATATCTTTGCTTACCTGGGGTTGTACTCGGCAGGAATGTTGGCCCTGGCAGCATTGGCCTTGCCGACCTTGTTGATTTCCTCGAAGACGTCATCGTTGAGCTTAAAGTCCTCAAAGTTGGACTATTCTCAACAGCTTATTAGCACTGACTACGCCTTTTATTTACTCTGCATCCTACCTTGATTCGAGATGGAGTAACAGACTTGGGGATAACCGCAAAGCCTTGGTGGGCCGCCCAGTTGATCAAGACCTGCGCAGGCTCCTTATTAAGCTTCTTGGCAATGTCAATAATTTGGGGCTGGTCAATGATTCGAGGTTTTCCAGTGGTGTTGTTACCAAGAGGAGAGTAGGCGGTGATAACAATGTTCTTCTCCTTGCCTTGAGGAAAAAAAGTCAGATGATAACTAATCCGGATAAGAACGACAAGATCGACTTACAATATTTGAAGAGCTCGGGCTGGATCAAGCTGGGGTGACACTCAATCTGGTTCATGGTAGGAACAACACCAGTCTCCTTGATGAGCTTCTCCAAAAGCTCAACGTTAAAGTTGGAAACACCGATGGCCTTGACCTTCTTGGTCTCCTTAGAGATTCTGATCAACTCCTTCCAAGTGTCGACTACGCTAGGTCCATCCCAGTCAATGGCAACCTTTCCATCTTCAGTCTTGGGGAAGAGGTTGTCTCCAGGAGCAAAAGGAACGGGCCAGTGGATAAGATAAACATCGAGGTAATCGGTACCGAGTTGCTTGAGGCTGGTGTCAAGATCGGCCTCAACCTTCTCGGGTCGGTGAGAGTTGTTCCAGAGCTTGGAGACAAGGAAGAGGTCTTTTCGTGGAACGCCGGAGGCCTTGATACCTTGGGCAACCTGCAATGGAAGTTAGCTACCGGCCTTTTTCCTGCCTGTGCGGGATGAAACTTGCCTCGTCCTGGTTTTCTGTATACGTGGTCAAAAAGGTTGAGATTAGCTAACGGTTCCATAGACACCAGTTGCGTCAAACACACGGTAAATCTATGCGTTTACATTAGCTTATTACTGTCTGTGAGTAAGATGGCAAAGATTTACTAAAGCACAGTCAATGTGTCGGTAGCCGACCTTGATGGCCTCCTCGACGCTACGTCATTTGTCAGCATCATCCATCTTCCATGAATAAATTTCCTCAGCGAGTAAACCTACGCCTTCTCAACCTCACCGGGGGCAGCCTGCCAGGTGCCGAAACCGATCTGAGGGGCGACAACGCCGTTGTTACTGTGATGTGATGTCAGCCCATCGATAGCCGAAACGTATATGTAGATGACAAGCTGCCTGCTAGTACGTGACACAAAGAGTAGGTTACTTACAGCTTGAGAGTTCGACCGAGAGACATTTTGTTCGCTTTGCCCTTTTTAATGCTAGAAAGAGTATATAGATGGAAATAGGGAAGACAAAGAGGAAAGGAAAGCGGATATTATATTTGGGGGATTTGGTGGGCCTCGGCGGTCCTCAGAAGAGTCCATTCGTCCTCGCTCAGCACACCATTGTTCGCGACCTCCACCTCCACCTCCTGACCCCATGATGTCGTCACCTTTTCGGCAAATCCCGAAAACAGCGCAGAAGAGCATTTCCCCAGCAGCTCGCTGGCAAACGTCGATGGAGAATACAACGAGTCTTGCGGGGTTTAACAGTGGACGTATCTGCCGGGACTTTGAGCGGAGTATGCGTCTAGTTGCTCTTTGGCATGCATGGTTGGATGAAGTATATACATAGTTATACCTCTCTACGGACCCGCTCACCGCCGAGGTAGAAAAAAGCCTGCCTAATCATGATAGTACTTGTTAAACTTTTCGATCAATTCCGGGTCATCCTACCGACGCATCCCACATCAGCTTTAATGCTGCAGACCAGGATGAAAGATGGCAGAACATGACATTTCGACTTACACGGTAACGCGTCTGGAAGCCTGAAAATCCATCGCGAAGGACAAAAATTTCTTGAGGCGTTGAAGGATTGGGGTAACGGTGATTGCGGGTCTCAGCGTAAATCTGTCCATGAATGGTCAGGTATCTCATCACCGCTAGTATTAGGCATTGATATGGAGCTCACTCTAGCTGCTTTAGGCCCTCTTATACCAGACGACCAGTCAGCATCTGCAAAAATCAAGGAAGGAGGAGACTAACCGAGCTTGCGAGAGGTAGCAATCTGCACGTACCGCCGGGTAGTTAAGTCAGCTGCTGTTACTTCGTGTCTTCCTCCTCTCTCTTCCCCTGGCCAATCTAATTTTTACGTACGGAAAACTACCCTGGGTACTGTACAAATTCGGGCCAGGTCAGCAAAGGGAGAGTTCATATCCTATCGATACGCACCCTTCTCCAGCTTTTCTACCAACTCATCCACAGTTGCATGGAATGTATCACTAGGGTAGTTCAGAGCCGACACAATATTGCCTCCCTACATCAGTTTCTCTTATTCAGCATTCGAGTACAACTCAGAAAATAGGCCGACTTGCCACAAAGTCACTGTCCCTCACATCTACCACAACGAAATCCTTCAATGTCTCCGCGGGTTTAGCTTTTATGATTTCTGCCAGTTGCTAAGTTCATTTAGGATGTCAATGACACATACTTCATCCATGTTTTGGGCAAGAAGATATCTGCCAGACATTTCCATTGAGGCAGCGATGACCCACCTCGGCGGAGATATACTTGAACGGTAACGAGAATGACATCCTTCCTGCTTTTGTTTCCAGTCTCAGATTTTTTGCGTCTGTTGAATAAGCACACCTCTTTTCCAGTATCCTAGTACCCAGAAGTCTAGGAATCGTAAGCATGCACTGAAATTAGAAGAATTGTCCAATGAGATTGCTGAGAATGCACATCAGGATTTGGGTGAGTGTCACCGCGCCGATTCAACAAGTCGTGCAAATAAAGGTGGAGGCGCCCGAATGCCCGCTTACTTTCTTTTTGCCGCTGTAATTTGACTGGACATCCATTTGTTCCTTCAGTTTACAATTGTAACTCTTAATTTTCAAAAACTACATCTTCATCATGGTCTTCGCCAAGCTTGGTCTCCGCACCCTTGTACGTTAATCTCGTTACCTTGCTCGTATCACTTATATCCAGTGGACTTTCTTGCTGACTAATTTCATTTTCAGCGATCTCTTCCTCAGTCTCAGGTCGCTCGATCAACCACTATCCTTGCCCAAAGGCGGTTCCTTTCCGCTGAGGCTAGGAAGCTCATTGACGGTGTACGCTTGCCATGACTATAGCTCAGTTGTATGTAAATCAAGTGGCTAACTCTTCGGATCTCCCACAGGCCGTCAAGAGCAACCCTCTTGTTGTCTTCATGAAGGGCACACCTGATGCTCCTCAGTGTGGTTTCTCCAGGGCCGTCTGCCAGATTCTTGATGTTCAGGTGAGTGATTCCCGTATACATGACTATTAGCGATTTGGTTGACATCGAAGGATTGCTGTTTGTAATTGCAGGGTGTCCCAAGAGAAAACCTCAAGACCTACAACTGTCTGGAGGATCAGGAGCTTCGTGAGGGTATCAAGGAATACAGGTGAGATTTGTCCTCGTTTTAAATGGTCCAAATATGGTCTGGCCAGATTGCCAACCCAGTCATCAGTGAATGGCCCACCATCCCTCAGGTTTACATCAAGGGTGAATTCGTCGGTGGATGCGACATTCTCTTGTCAAGTGAGTGTCCTTAAATGTAGTTCTGCATTTGATCTTTCGGTGACACTGACCATTATTCTGCCATTCTGCAGTGCACCAAAGCGGAGAGCTCGAGGATCTGTTGATTAAGGAGGGTCTTGCTCCTCCTCTTCCTGAGGGACCCGAAGGCAGTGCCTAAGGAGATTTTAATATTTATGATAATGAATGCATTCTAATCTCACAGCGTCCGGCCTCATGGCGTCAGTTAGATGGACACACCGCATAGGGATATCGCCGCCGTGCGCTTTATAAGATACCATGCCTAAACCAAAAGCTGTTAAAATGAAATCCATGCAAAAAATGCCTAGTGCACAACTCTACCAACGACAGCTCTACTGCTTGCCGAAACCACCGAAGGGGTTTGGCCACTTCTTTGTCTTATTCCTCATCCTTGGTGCAGACCTCTTAAACCACTCCCAACCGAGACTCATCAACTCGCCTCCAGCATCGTATGGTGATGGGATTTCGGAATAATTCGGACGGGCAGTAGGATGTCGGACATAGACTGCTGAACAGGTGAGGTAGGACGGGAGAAGGTACGCCGGGACGAAAAGGTGAGGAGAAGCGTAGTCTGGGAGTTTAAAGTAGGATGAAGCGGCGGGACCGGTGGGTTCTGAAGGCTTCTCTTCGGAAGCCTCACCCTCGACTTCCTCCTCTGCTGGTGGTTGGAATTTTGATTTAGGCGCTTGGAGCATAACAATCTGTGAGGGGTTGACCGTGAAGACATCTCCAGGGTTGAGCATGATGTTCGGGTTTCGCATCTACAAGGTCAAAGACAACATCTGAGCATTGTTTCGCCCTTTGGAGAATATACAAAACCAAAGACGAAAACTCACCACCTGGCCGTTCAGCTTGACATGTCCCTGAACCACATATCTCCTCGCTTCCCACACGTTTTGAGCGAAACAAGATCTAAAGATCAACACATCCAATCTCCTCTCGATATCTGCAAAAAGCATAGTCCCAACCGGCGCCCTGCTGTCCTTCGCTTTGCTCTTCGCCTTCTTCTCATCACGTGTCCTTCCTCCAGCCCTTTCCCGACCTTCAATCCATTTGCCCATTTCTCCCACATCGTTCTTGCCGCCTTCGTGAATAGCGGGGAGCTTTTCAGGCATGTACCATCTCGCAAACTTGGTGTAACCTATGTGGTCACCGTGGTATCCTCGCAAGAGACGCTTGGCGATCCATCGAAGCTGGAAGGGAGTTGCGTTGGTACGGGTAAAGTCGTGTTCTCGGCGTATAGGAGACTCAGGAGAAGAACGTTGCCAGATGTTGAAGAGATTCTCTGGAGACCAGCTCTGCGGACAGGTAGGTTAGCGATGTGCACGAGGTCAGCTCTGCCATGTTTAACATACCATACGGGGGATAGCCCTTTTGTGGTTAAAAACATTTCTTGTAGTGTACGGCCTGTACGGCATGGCGAGAGCAAGGGAATAGTTCACAGGTGTGGAAAGAGCAGATGGAAATTACCGGCAAAATAACACCGTTCAGTCGCGAGACCTGACTTGTCGAAATCCAAAAAGTCTGAAAGAAACGCCACGCTCGGATATTCCGGTAATATCTGCAACGCACCCCCCACGACCTATGTTAATTCAACTGGCTCTTTCCATATGCAGCATCGAACGAGTTCGTCAAAATTCAACAACTGCACACATGGAGTGGCAGAAGATTAATGTTTATCTAATCTTGTTATGCATATTTAACCGAGAAGCTCCATGACCATACCAGCAGCAATAGTTTCTCCATTTCTTCGGATCAACACCCTTCCCATCTCCTTGTTGTCCGTCGCAGTCTCCAGTGGTATGCTAGAAATCTTGCCGGAACTGCTCGGCCTCAAACTCAATTCAACCATCGCTGTAGTACCCTTCTGAAGGACTCTGGGACGTTCCTTCACCACTTGTCCCTTCTCCAAAATCGAAACGAGTTTGCTAATAGTAGCAGGAAGGTTCATGGAATGATGGAAAAGCTCCACCGGGGTACCGGCAATGATGGGGCTTTGAAGGTCAAAAACGAGGATCTGAGCGGTAAATTTGGTGACAAGAGGAACTGGAATAGAAGTAGGGCAAAGAACAGTACCGATAGACAGGTTGATGGGATCAATGTTGGAAAGGTAAAGCGTGACGTTTTGACCAGCTACAGCGTAGGGCGCAGAGTCGTCGTCTACTTCAATAGCTACAGATTCAATCAGCATTAAACATAAGACTGCACACTAAGGAAGGCTCACTTCGAACATTGGCAACTTCATCGCCCGGCACGGCTCTTAACCTGTCTCCAACCTGCACCACACCGCTGCACAACCTTCCTGACACGGCTACTCCACTTGCGATGGCAGTCTGACCCTTGAACACGTTTGATAACGGTATCCTCAACGGGCTGTCATATGGCCTAGTGGGAACTTCTACGTCGTCAAGGGCATCAATAAGAGCCGGGCCAGAATACCACTTTTTAAGCTCTGGTTGGTCATTATCGAGGATGTTGATACCTTCCATCGCGGCAAGTGGCAAGAAGGTCGTTTTGGTAGAGTTGAATCCAGCAGAAAGAAGGAAGGGCTTGAGTGATTCCACTATCTCTTCATATCTATCTTGAGACCACGAAACCTAGATAAACAATATTAGTATCTTGTCTTTTTTTTTTCCTTGGGCTCCGCCAAGACGGAAGTACATACCAAATCCATTTTGTTCACCCCCACAATGATCTCCTTCACTCCTAAACTCCGTACTAGCCACGCGTGCTCTCGTGTCTGCCCGCCCCTCTCAAAGCCTGCCTCAAACTCTCCTGGTGAACCGTCAATGACCAACAATGCCACATCGGCTTGGGCCGCACCACTGATCATCGCAGGAATAAAGTCTCTGTGCCCGGGCGCATCAAGCAAGGTGAAGTTACGATGAGGTGTTACGAAATGTGTGGTGGCGATGTCGATGGTTACACCACGATCACGTTCATCGCCTAAAGCATCGAGACCCCATGCAAAAGCGAAGGAACCTTTACCGAGTTTCTTACTACCTCGTTCATTGGCGATCTTCTCCTTCTCAGAAAGTTCACCAATGTCGTAGAGTACTCGACCCATCAACGTCGATTTACCGGCATCGACGTGGCCTGCGCCGTCGAAAGTAAGCAGCCCTCTATTACTCTCCACAGGAATCAGTACACGTACCGACAACAATCAAGCTGACATTCTTCTTCCCCGACTTTTCCTCTTCCTCCTTGGCTTTGGCGATCAACTCTTCCTGCTTCATACTCAACACCTGCCTCTCCTTGAATTTCTCTTTCTCTCGTTCTCTTTCAGCCTCGTCCATTTCTTCGTTCAAGTGCAAGCCCTCCAGATCAGTTGACAGATTACTCTTCCCAAGTGTCCTGGGTGTGCTGGAGGCAGAACCAGACTTGCTCGTCGACTTGCTAGCACTTGTCGATGGTGAGTTGGGTTGAGAAACAGCGAGTTTTGATTTTTGGTTTGCTACTTGTTGCACTCGGGGTTTACCGGGGAGAGATGCAGATTTGGCTGTTTGTGCAGCCTTGGCTTTGGCGGCTGAAAAAGAAATTGAGTCAGCATAATGTCGAAGGGCAATATAGAGACTGGCCGAATTCACGGGGAATAAAATAAAAAGATAAGAAATTTGGTGTAACAATAGTATAGAACAGTACATCTCCAGCATCTTTGATTCGTTCTTCTTTGATTCTTTCTCTCCCCCATTCATTTCACCTTTGGCTTGATTCCCGTTCCGGTTGCCTGCTTCTTCACAGCAGTTACCATATCTGCAGTCCCGGCCCTTCCTTGCCTCTTGCGAAGCACAATCTCATCCGGTGACTCTGCGAAAGCCTGCTCAAATTGTTTTACAAGGACGTCCACATCGGTGATGAGAGGTGCGTGAAGATTGGCACTGGTAGGCTCAGGCGGCAAGTGGTCCTTAGCCGGCCCTGGCGCCCCGCCTTGGGAAGAAGTTGATGTAATGATTGAAAAAAATGGTGATGGGTGAGTAGGTTTCAACTTGGGCTTGGGGGACGTTGCTGGCGGGGAGAATAAAGATAACATGGGGTCTGCAGGAGAAGAAAGACTGGGCAGAGGCTCATCCCCCTCCATCTGGTCCCCTACGCTGTTCTTCTCTAATTTGCTGGACTTGGCAGCCGCAGCAGCTTCCTCCCTCGCAGCTCTAGCAGCAGCCATCTTCTGGGCGAGTTTGGATAGTGGCTTCTTCTCCAACTGGGATGGGGACTGCGTTCCGCTGCTTGGTTGCGTACCAGAGGCAGAAGGTTGACGAGACGTTTGAGGTGATACAATTCCAGACTGGATGGTTTCAGAAGTAGTCGTAGCAGCTGCTGCCGCTTCTCTTCTCTTTTGTGCAAGCAACGCCAATTTTGACATAGGCTTTTCTCCTACAGATGACGAGGGAGCGGGAGATGCTGGAGAACCCTGCCGGCGAGAGAGAGTAAGCCGTTGAAGGGCTGTAAGAGGCGGCTGGATGTCTTCCTGGGCTTGAGTGGGTTGGGAAGGTGGAACCAAGATTTTCGGGCGATGTCTAGGTTGTTGTAGCGGTGTAGGTTCGAGATATGAAGGCGGAGCTTCGCCTGAGACGAAGCTCAGCGGCGGCTCGACTCGGGACATTTGATAACAAGTAAAGGCGGAAGACCAAACTTCAAACACGTTGAAAAAGCCCAACCACAAAAGAAAAAGGAAAGAAAAAAGGAATAGAAGATATAGGAGGTAGGAAATAGACTAACCTTTCTTCTCTCTATCCTGTCTCAACCAGGCAGCAGCTTTTTCGCCGTCAAACCAGTAGTGCCATACGGAATCGGCGATTTCATTGTCGGATATCGGAGGCGTGACGTCTTTGAGGAGGTTACGAGCGACACTCACAGCCCTGTTCATTTGGGCTTATAGAAGGAGTCAGATTGAGCAAATTAGACTGGTAATACACACCTGTCTCCTCGGCGGACATGCCGACTTCCTCGTCACCGTCATCGAGCTCATCTGGAGGAGCTCCGTTAGCGACTGATTGCCTCCAATCTATGAAAACTTTTATCGCTCACCATTGAGGTCAATATTCCTGACAAATCTATGCCTGGACATGCTGTTCTAGATATAAAGTAGTGAGTTATTAAGATGAAAATGCAAGATTGAAAGATCCTTTCATTTCGATCCACATCCACCCACCTATGACGAAGCCCGGCGGAGTACGGAAAAATCTCCACTCCAGCCTAATTCAAAAGTCCCCCGGGACAACACCACCACGGGTCAATGTAAGTAACTCGTATGTAAATCCGTCATCTGTGCATATGTACGTACAAACAACACAACGAACTATACGACATACACCCAATCAATCTATATATCTAGTAGCACTGTGAACTTAGCACACTGACTTCCCACCCTCTCCGCTCCAGGCTTTCTTGAGGCTCAACCCGCAACTCAACACCAACACAATCACTCCAAAACTGGCAACCAAAAGTGCCGGTAATTTCCTTCTGGAAGACCAAGGGCCAGAGAGCATTACAAAGTATGCGGAGGCTGGCAGAATGAAAGCTAAAGCGGAAGCTGAAAGACCACCGGCCAACTCCAAGACGACACCGAGATCACATGTTGTAAGCGCGACTATAAGCCCATTGCATCAGTAAGGCGCGAAATCAAATAGGAAAGGACTTACGACCCATAGCGATAAAGATGACAGAGGAAGTTATGATTACGTGACGCAGCTTACTGAAGGGCTTAGACTTGTAAAACGTCTCTTCAATCACTTCTCGACAGACGAAAACTTCCAATGGGACTGAGATTTTGATGAGTATATGATCTACGACGGTGAAGCATGGACTCGCTTGTTGTTGACATATTGGCGCCAAAGCAAAAGCGGGCAATGTTGATAAGCCAATCTTCAGAGCTGAAATTATTGAGAATGTTCCCCTAAATGAAACGTTAGCACTGATGCCCTACAAGCTAAGCAAGTCGCAAACCTCTGTTTTATCGGTGAAGACGACATATCCACAAACAGCAACTAGTAAACAGGCTATTAAACTTATGCCAGTTGAAATATGAGTGACCATGTCAAAGCTAAACATCATTAGCATCGATTCCATTCTGAGTCAAGACGAACATACCGATCGAGAGTAGGTACATTGATACTTTTGTAGATATAGTTACTGTTGTGATGACACGCGTACGCGAAAGAGATCACCCCTATGGCTTGGAAGACACCAGGTTTCACGATTGAAAACACATCAGTTGAAGAGCCGCGTAATGATGGATCAACCGCGACGCTTCGAAAGAGCACAGAGACAATAATGATGACCATGGATACTAAAGCTATCGCTCGAGTCAGCGATTCCGGGATATCTACTTGTATCTTCGATAAAGTACCCACCGAAGCTGGATGATTTTGAGAGCTTCACAATGTCCCGATGCAGGCTTAGGGGGAAAGAAATGAACAAGGTGCACATGATAATGACTGCTTGGCGATTGACAAATAGACGAAGGAAGACGTTTTCGGCGAAGGAGGGAAAGATGTAAGAGACGACTCGAGGGATCGTATCACCACTGTAGAGTGTCAGCTTTCATCGCGGAGGAAATGAACAAGGAACCTTACACGATGACATGGAATGCAGCCGTCCTACATGGAGGTTAACTTATGTCACATAGGCAACTACAGACCTACCCGCCAAACGCGAATGAGAACTGGAAGAAGGATACTGCCATCGCTCCTAGTGGTCCGAAGCAATGGTACATTGTCTTCTCCTAAGTCAGCATTGATAAAACAGACCATATGCCATAGCACACCTCGGTGTAAGATTCTCTTCCACTCAATTTACTGGTGAGGATGACTAGCCGGATAGTCCAATCTGATATGGCTGCCAGCGCGATCAAGAGGAACACGCCCATGACAAAGCCTGCTTCGGATACTGCATATGGCAATCTTCAAAAAGGATGGTCAGCTATAGCTCTGCCATATGCGCACTCTCAGCTTACCCCACTATACCAGCTCCTATAATGGAGTTGGCCATCTACCATGTCGCGCGATTCATTCGTCAACATCTCAGAGGCTGATCGGCTGGACTCAATACTCACATTCGTCACCGCGTCTAATATCGATCCCCTGGAAACTGAATTGTGTCCTTCAGCCTCTAGAAGATGACGCTCTTCTGAATCGAGCAGACGAGGGCTGGCTGCAGCTCCCGCAAGTAAAGGTGCTGTCGCGCTGTCTTGCAGCTCGATGTCCTCTTCAGCCGTTTTGAATGCTTTACGCATTGTTGTTGTCAGCGATACGCAGATAGACATCCATGGATCAAACTCACAAACATGGTCATCTCCACCCCTTCCCCCATCACCGACTTCTCTATCCTTTGAACCTCTCCTCGATTCTCTTCTTGACGACGATACCGACTCTGCCGCCGTTGCTGCCAGCACGCTGGAGGATCTCGAGTGACTCGGGCCTGCTGTGCTCTGTTCCTCTACATCCACGAGAGCCATTTCTTGTGATTGTATGCTTGTAGAAGTGGACTCGAAATATGCGTTTGTGCGACAATGGATGCATAGCTGCGTATATCGGTGTTCAGACATGCGTTGGCTGCGAGGGGGGGCCCCGCTAATTAATTAGCGGTCTTCTTGCTCCTTGTTTTTGCCTGTCCCCCTCCACAACGAACAACAATAAAATAACGGGAGTCTTCTTTTGGTTTGCTCCGTTCGACTCTTCCGGACAACTCATCGGCGCATACCTAGACTCGCAGGTCCTGCTCCAACCCAAACGGCCTTCTCCAGGAAACCCCACTGCAGCAGAGCAGCAGTCGTTAATCACGAATCAGTATGGCGCTAGCATCTCAAATACAATCAAGTACTACCAGCCAACCTGTCAAACGGGACCTTGACTTGACACAAGAAGACATGGGTTTCGAAGGAGCTGCCGATGAACCAAATGAAGATGCTGTGCATTTTTGTCTTTTGGCCGAATTTGATATCGATGCAGGAGCAACGTTGGCGCATCAGTATCCTTATCCTACCGGTACGGATGAGCAGTACGTCTGATGTCGAAAGTATGCGATCGTTGAGTACTGATGAAAGATTATAGTCGATTAGCAGAACTAATGCTTCCGGATGGGGCCCATCTTCGGCCTGAAGATTGGACAATATTCTATCTCGGTCAGACAGCCTCCTCCGCTGTTGATCCTTTACTGTCCCACGAATCAGAGGCATCACTGCAGACGCGTACATCAACAGATTCAGATGGAAAAGCTAGCACTATGATGACATCCAGTCGTGCTATGAGAGGCGTTGCAGGAGGTGGTTTGCTGTATGTTCTGAACTGCGTGAGGATGAAAGAGGACAAGAAGATGCGGAGAGGAGCAATGGTGAAAGCTATGGCGATATGTACACCAAATCCCTATGTCGGAATCTACAAGGTGGGATTTCCCTCTTGCGGATTATCGAAAAGCCTGTAATTCTGATAATCAATAGCCGCTTCTTCTCCTCGCCTTAGAAGAATACTTCAACAATCCCTCCCCCGAAATCATGACGCGGCTGTACGATTCTGCCAACGGTATATCCACCTCTGGCATGCCCCGCCTTTCCCGAAATGAACGTATCCTCCTCCGATCATCTGAACAAAAAGATTTGTTCGAGGAGAAGTTTGGTCTTTACGAACTTGGAAATGAAACGCAAGAGATTTTTGAAGAAGGCAGCAGTGAAGCGGGGAATAGCTCTGCAGAAGGTATGTCGAAGAGTGAAGAAGGACAAACTTTCACCAGGGGACACCGGAAAACGATGAGCAGTAACTCTGGCAGAAGGATGATTAGGAAAGGGAGCGCTACTTCTCCACATTTCTACCTTGGGACACCTTCGTCAAGAGAAGGTCGCATAACGCCCGAATTCGGGTACGGAGAGTTCGGACGTAGGAAAGGCGTACCCAGGGATACGCATTTTTTTGAGACCGAAGCTAGGTTCAAAAAGATTACAGTACCCATAAGAATACCCATGGCCATTTTCGAGGAGGATGTGGGCGATGTAAGCCTCCTTTCATACGGCACGTCTGATTAAGCTAACAATGAGCAGTACTCTCTGATCGAGCTAGTCCAAACATTCTCCCAAAACCCTGCTCCCTTTCAACCACCCTTCCATGCTCATCTCCACACCAACGGTGCTAATACCCATCCTATCATTCTCATCCTCAACGCCCTCCTCGCCAACAAGCGAGTCATGTTCCTCGGTCACGGTCTACCCGCCAACCAAGTCGCGCGAATGGTCCTCGCTGCTTGTGCATTGGGTTCTGGCTGTGGACAAGTACTCCGAGGCATGACTGAATGTGCTTTCCCTTATGCCAATCTCGCGAGTCTAGACATCTTGGAAGAATTCCCAGGGTACGTGGCAGGTGTGACGAACCCGAGGTTTGAGGAATTGCCCATGACATGGGATGTACTTTGTAACCTTGAAACTGGTAAAGTGACGGTGTCAAAAAATGTCAAGTCGGCCAGTGTGAGCATGGGCTCAATCGGCAGTGGTCGATCGTCAGAGATCAGCTTGAGTGCTAGTATTGTCAAGGTCGATGATGATAATACGATGGGTACGCCTCAGGCAAAGATGGTTTCGGTGTCTAAAGCGGACTGTGTTGATAACCAATTTATGGACGAAGTGAGTTCTCTCTTTTTGAAATCGATATGGATTATTGACTATTCCAGATCATTGCGGCAATGTCATCGCATTACGGCGAATCCAACATCCGACTTCGATTTACCGATTATCTTAACCGATTCGTTCGTCTTGCGGCTCACCAAGAGTACTCCCACACGGGTTCGACTAAAATTGGATACCCTACCACAACTTTTCAAAATGGGCAGCTGGGAAGCGGAGTTGTGTTTGCAGATGATCAGATGAGACAGAGGGAAATGTGGGCTCATGGGCATAGGATTGAAGCATGGAGAAAGACAAACAGCTACAAGCTTTTTGCCAAAGTGGGTATCGCGTTTTACGAATATGTCTATACGAATATGTCTACTTTGGCTAATTCAGTTTAGGATTGGGATTCCAGAGTCAAACGTCGAGCTATTGAATTCGATGTTCAACACCAACTCTCGCGCTTACGAATGTGCAAAAATATGTCTGATGGCGAAGCAGATGCCATATTTTCTGCGCTTTCCAACGGTGTGAGAACATATGAGCAGGTTGTTGAGCTTTTGACTCATTTGCCCCCGCACGGAGGAGGAATCATGCCCATTGCCAACGGCCTATTCCATCAGTGGCTTGGTGTGAGGGAAAACACGGTAGAGCTGCTGCTGAATCTGCAGCAGTATCCCGTAAGTTGCTATCACAAATAGGGAATTTTGAGACGCTAACCATCTATTAAGGTTGGACGGCACGCTGTTCTCGCGATGAACTATTTCCATCGCAAGACCTTTGCTCAACTCCTCGAACGTCGAGAGCTTGCTCATCGCCATCAGCCAGAACGTCAGTTGGAGCAAGAACGTCCATTTGGGTCCGGATCACCTACGTCAGCCCCCCATGGAGATGATTTCTTGTCGCCAAGGACGACGATCACCCCACAAAGTGCTGTTCAGTCGTAATGTCTTTGAAGGTCGGATGATGGAGGGCGGTCATGCGTTCAGGTAATGAGTCCGTAATCTGTTGTAACTCATTGTACATTGGGCTTTGGATGCTATGCACATACTGCATCGAAACTTGAAGGAAAGATGGTCAAGGCAAAGTCTTTGGAAGGGAAGTAGTGGCGGCATCTAGAAGCAACAGGTACGCCAATTATTCAACGAAGGCTGCTTTTTCACTCTTGCTCACTTCCATTTAGTGTCTTCTTGCTGGTTTCCTTTTCTCTGGCCCACAAACCCTACTAATTACCCAAAGGGATCATCAAAAGCCTAAACTGTTCATGCTCACGGCCGGCTGGTTCCAAAACAATTATATGGGGTATACTCTACCTAGATTTCAATTCAAGGTTCTGTAAGTTATACCTCAAGGCTGCCAGAATAACGTACTTGGGTTCACGCGTCTCTTGCTGTATGATTTAAGCTTGAAAGGATTCCTCCTTCCTTGGGCATTCGACTACTGGCTCCGCACCTTTCATCGTCCGATCCTTCCTTTAGCCGCAGAATTGCTTCCAAGCTCCAACACATGATAAAACAGGTAAACGGGGCAGGTGAGAGACATTTGAGTAACAACAATGGTTGGTTCCTCTGACGTGCAAAATGGTGACCAGAAGCGAGATAAAGACTAACTACGCTTGGACGACTAATCCTTTCAAGGTGATCTTAAACGATATCCAGTTGTTCTGTGGAAGCCTATGACTGCATTAACAAAGGATGACGAGCTTCTACCTAGTTTGTATCATGTTTTACACTTTAGCAGGTCCGCAATTTTCCAGAATGCCTCACATCACTCTCCATATAGCCTAACAAACACTCCAATCTACAAATCTCCAGATCCATAAGCCATAAATCTACAAAACAACTTCGAATTCCTGTGTTCGTAACATCCCATACTTATCCACAGCATTTGCCACCAAACTTTTGCAGCTAACAATGTCCTTGTCGGAGCATGCCAAAGGCAAACAGTAAGGAGACTGATCGTCATCAACTCTTAGTAGACAAAGCTGACAGTCATCACGGTCCAGGGCTACTAAGTCCGAGTAAGACAAATCGTTCTCGCCACTATCATCGCTGATAACCTTTCACAGGCCGCTAAGTGTAACAGGCCTCGACGGCCCGCCTAGACTATCGTCTAACAACGATATTCCTTCAGGCAGGGTGTCTGAACGCAAATGGCGGGACGCATTTACAGGGGAACCGGCTGATCCCTTGATCAAGGAAGAACTGTACGAGTCAAAGATTGACTACTCTTACCGACCGGTGGAAAATGGTTCTAATGCCTGGTTCGTTGTGGCGCCTGGTCTGACCAATGACGAAAATCGTCGGCCGGTCTACAAAGCATTGTTCTCTGGAAAACGCAGTCCAGAGCACAGACAGAGCAGGAGCTACTACATACATCAAGAAAACCCTAACCCGCATTGGTGGGATGAGGCTACTAAAAAGGCAGCCGAATGGATCATCAGTCATCGTCAAGTCACTGGCCTTGTGAGCATTGCGACTCCCCCGATAATACGCGTTTTATACTGATTCACTCGACAGGATCCAAGCTACGATCTCCAAAGATCGGTATCTTTGTGGTCTTCTGTTCTTGCCAATGAACTTCGCCATGGACTGGCGACATATGAAAAGAGCGGAGGGTACAGCCCAGAGTGCCCTCGCTTAGCAATAGTCAAGGAAGATGACTTGGGTCATATGTATGCGCATGGCCTAGAAAGATCAAAAGACAATGTCAGTTACGAACAAGTCCTTCAAGATCCGGAGACTGCAATTGTCCGGGTGAAGGAAGAGCCGTCTTACATGTGTAGTAACAGGTCTCATCCAGTGGGAATCGCTCACGTTTTAATACACACGGATTACTCCAAATCTGGTATACCCACAATTCATTGTGTTCTGGCATTGCCTAAAGAAAAGAACGCTCTGACTAAAACGTCATCAGAAGTCTATGCTTTCTTCGATACTGAGGATGGAGAGGCCCATCGATATCTAATTCAAACTATTGGCAGTGCGCTTTCAGCGTTCGAAAACTTTGATAAAGACCAATTCCGTTAGCTAGAAATCAGTGATGCCATTTGCTCAAACCGAGAAGGGTGGTCCAATGACTTGGGAACCAAATCAGAGGCCTGCTCGAGATACGTAAGTGCCTTGGTACAGCGAGAACTTGATATCATAACCGCCCGTAACGGAGGTTCACATTTGACACCTCTTGTCTCCGCTGTCCACGGCTGGGACAATTATACTTGGAAAGACGCTCTTGCAACTGGAGAAATCGACTCAAAATCTCTGAACGGTCCTCCTTCATGTACCCCTACCATCCTGCAAGATATCAAAAAGAGGAATGTTGTATCCCAGGCTCCTCGCTTTCCAGGGATCAGTGTTCATCAACAATACATCGATCCAGAGGCCGCCACTCTTCCTTCTTATGAAGACTCCTCCTGGGATGCTTCAACTGGGCCAGCTGGTATTACGAGTACTGCTATTTCGTCAAATGCAATTGCTAGACTCACAACAAAAAATGGGGGTAATATGGACACATTTGATGACGGTTTCGCAGGGTCCCAGGAGGGAAGCAGCTCGATGGCTCAACCTTCCTCTTGGACAGGTCATAGAGTCGGCAGAGAAGTAAGCAGAAATACACATTCTAGATTGAGCCACAGTCGCGCGATTGATAGCACTCAACCTCAAACGTCAGGGTCCGAGCGGGCCAAGAGGATCTTGTCCAAATTTCTCTGCCATGGACGAGAAGGTAGCGACTCTGATGATTAATAATCAAGTAGCATGATTCCTTGAAATGCATTGAGTTGCCTCGTGGCGTCTGACAATTCGTTTTCCTCCTGAAGACATTCCACATCTGCTTTCAAGTGGGATATTCTGACAATGTACATTTTGGTTCATAGTACACGACGTTTTTGCTTTAGTAGAGTTGAAGAGATATTCGACGAACATGGGATCCAGCTTAATTGAGAAAGAAGAAGTGCTGACATGTAAACCATAGACATGATCTTGGTAGTAAGCAAACTGTATAAAAACCGAAATTCAGAGCTTTTCGCTCTACCCATTTCCAAATCCTAAATTCTGAAACATCCACCAAAGGTTCTTCCTCAGAATGAGTCTGCGGCCCACTACTCTAGACGTTCTTCCTTTGTCTGATTGTTGCCTGACCCTCGAGCTCACTATCGACTTCCTCAACCGCTTTCCCCAGATTTAAATCAGGTACTTGCGCCTCTTTCGAGGCTTCTATCTTTCCTGCATCAGGCAAAACCAGAGGACTGTCGTTCAGATCATCCTCCTCGTCATTGAGTTGCTCTGCAGAGGATAGAGGAGAAGAGGCAGCAGCATCTTCAACAGCTGGTGATGTGCCAGTCCCACTGGTAGAGGGCGTCATCGTCGCACTGACAACTTCCATCTCCTTCCTCAGCTTCTCTAATTCCCTTTCAAACTTCCTTCCAAAGACCTCTACGTAGAAAGTGGCTCCGTTCCAAGCAGAGACGGTAAAGATAATGATGAGAAAGATGCTTGATGAAGTGGGAGAGTGGATAAGGAAGGTTGATGGCGGGATCATGAAGATGATAGAATAGATGAGTTGACCGAAGATGAACCATAATTCGCGATGTTCAGGACGGATGCCTTGCAGGGCTTTGCCGATGGGACCACGTTTGTCGTTGAGCATGCTATCGAGACAATCAGTATGCTTAAAAGGTAAGGTGAAAGAAAAAATTCACTAGTGGAAGCTATTCTGTCTTTCTCCTGATTCAATCTTGGACTTTCGATCAACGGAGATAAACTTGTAATAAGCGGCCTGCCACAAAATGTCTTGATTAATTGGTCAGCTATACTCTTTCAAGGCTACTCCATGACTCACAAGGCACACTGCTCAACAAGATCATAGTGTACCACTTGTACTCTCCCACATGCTTCAATCCAGAGTACTTCTCCTCGGCATTGGGTATCACATGTCGAATGACTGTGAGTACAATAGGGGGATAGATATGGATGAAGATAGAAGTGACCTTGTCGAGCGAGTGGAAAACGAGTGAGTTTCGCCATGTGATGATGGCGCTAGCCAGAGGTCCTACGGAGAATCAGGTTATGTGGAGGCAGCCGTCGAGGAGTCTTACCGAGAGTCAAGAGGTAGCAGCAGATGAAAAGAAAAGTAGAAGAGGGGAAAACCCAGATCCACAGGAGGTCAAGGGCGTTTACAAAGTAGCATAAGTCTGCTTACGGTCAGTCGGGCTGATAAAACAGGTAGAGGAGGAAACATCCAAGAAAGACCAAACTCACCAAACAAGAAATAATGCCACGCTTTACGGTGATAGGTATAGATTCGAATGGGCATGTAGAAAGCGGCTTGGACAGTATAGGCAACCGGGAACCACTCAGGAGCCATTCCATACAGTAAACATGTAAAGGCAAGAGCGAGCACACCGAAAAGGAAAGCTGTCGTTATGTCAGACTTACTTGCGTGGTGATAAGCTCCCAGAGCCACTTACAAACTTTGTCCTTAGTTCGTACCACTTGCTCTGATTTCCATGTCCCTGACAGATGAGTGACCTTAGCGGCTAACTGCACTCATGCTGTCAGCTTCACCCCCGACGCAGAAGGGCTCGTGCCAACCTTGATCTTGATCCTTTCCACTTCTCTCTCCACATCATTCTTGTACTTCTCGCTTCTACTTTTATTCTTTCCAGTTTCTTTGCTCTCATCTTCGTCTTCGTCATCCAACAAGAGTATACCACCTCCCTTTGGCGTACGTAGCTGCTTGGGCAACATCTCTGCTGCCCGAGATTTCAGCCTATTAGATTGGGCTCTGAGTCTCCGATTGAAAAGATCTAGCCTTGAATCGAAAAAAGTTTCGATCACATCTTTCCTGGCGGTTAACATAGTTCGTTCCGTGGTTTAGCTATGCAAAACCCACCGAGAAGGGTAAGTGCGCCCGCCCAGTCCTCGCCATAGCGATCGAGATTGAGAGTCATGAGATTTGAGAATGAAGAGTTCTGCCTTGCTAGGCCTGGAGGTGTATCTTTCGTTTGACTTGACATATCGTTGCTGGAACAAGGTGGTCGGAATGCGGGTTATAGCACTTGTGGATAGAGCGGATTATGACATCTTCGCGATTCACTTCCGGAGCCACTCGAGTCGTGACGCAATCACAAGTCCTATCTATGGAATCGAACTCTGTACGTAGTGGAGTCCATTAGGCTGTACTTGGGCATGCATGTACTCTAGTGTTATACGGCTTCTGTGTCCCCCACATGCCGCACACTGTCCATATGAGTGAAGACATACATGCATAGAGAATTGCCGGACAGACGACCCATAATCCAGCATTGAGTATGGGGCTCCGCCGCCACTCAAAGAATCCCATCTCTTTGAAGAATCGGCCTCCCGATTCGTCGCATACATACACTTTCCCGTTCAAAATACCAGTTCTGCCCATTTTTGACTCGCATTCATCGACTCGATAATTTCCCCTACTGCCATTCCCCGAAAAACCCTCAGAAACCCACATAAAGAAACGAACACCGGCACTAAATTATCAACGGAACACGACTTATCTCTATCCGCACACGAAGAACGTTTGTAACACGTAACAGCTATCGGCAATGACAACTCTCAAATCGTTCCAAGCCGAGATTGAGGCATTCTCTCATGATAAACAAAAGGAAGCTGTCGATAGAGCTCGAGAACAGCATCATGCTGCCGAGCTGGCCAGGCATCATGGGAAGATACCCGTGAAGAAAGAAGCAAAGGAGCCAATTATCGAAGTAAAGGTGGACGAGGACGAGCAGCCAGACGTTCCTCTCGAGGTAAGCTAATCACCGCTGGGGACCACGCTTACATCGATAGGATCTAGTAGTTTCTGATGGAAGCTCAGATGAGCTTCAGTCTCGGTTAGCCCTCTACCTTCTAAAGGGCCACGGAGAATACTTGATAGCTCTGGGTGCGCATCCGGATCCGGTATCCCAATACAATCCTTCCCAAACCGAGTCAGCATCTACAATAGGCAAAGCACTCACTTCCAAGTCCCTTTCCGCATCCATTGAACGATTAAGAACTGCGTGCGGGGCACTGCAGGCCGATCTCATTGAGCTGTATAAGGCTGCAGATGCCGACCGAAAGGAAGGCCCTTATGGATGCTGGCTTATCCGGTTAACTCCAAGAGGCGTAGAGGAAATCATGGAGGTCAGGGTGGCGGTTGTCGGAAACGTAGATGCGGGCAAGAGTACTACTTTAGGGGTGTTAACGCGAGGTGGGCTGGATGATGGGAGAGGTAAAGCGAGGGTGGCGCTGTTCAGACATCCACACGAGGTCGAAACCGGCAGAACCAGTTCTGTGGGCGGCGAGGCAAGTCCTTTCCCCACTTTTCATCAATGAGTGCTACTAATTCTCCGTCAAAATATAGATCCTCGGCTTCTCACCGCAAGGTGAATCAGTAGTCCCCTCCACACATATAACAGACTCTTCAGATCCGCACCACCCCCTGTCTGTAGCCAAGCGAGAAAAGCTGGGGTGGGAGGATATCTGCAAGCGTGCGGCCAAGGTGGTAAGCTTCATCGACCTCGCAGGCCATGAACGGTAAGCATAACACACGTTTGTGCAGATGGACAGATCTCATACATGCCAAATAGGTATTTCAAGACAACGCTATATGGTCTGAGTGGATGTGCGCCGGACTATGTCATGTTGATGGTAGGGGGTAATGCTGGGCTGATAGGCATGTCCAAAGTGAGTATACGACTATTTGTTATCCAAGCAGCAATTGACATCTAGGTGTTAGGAACATCTCGGTGTGGCACTTGCCCTCAATGTCCCTATAGCGGTTTGCGTCACCAAAGTAAGAGTAGTTCTTTTATTATGCCGATGCTTCATACTTACAACACTTCTCCTACAGATTGATATGACCCCTCCGAACATTCTCGAACAAACAGTCACCATGCTTACCAAGGTCCTGAAGAGTCCTGGCTGTAGACGAGTCCCTGTATTCGTCAACAGCCCGCAGGAGGCAGTGGACTGTGCTCGGTACCTTGGCAAGCCTCTTGATTCAGGCTCCACGGCTGGTCGTCTTTGCCCGATCTTTATGGTCTCCAACGTCACCGGTCAAAACCTACCGCTCCTTAGGACATTCCTCAACTGTCTTCCTAGCTCTCAGAGCGATGACAGATATGTGGTGGACGCGCCATTCGAGTTTCAGATCAGTGATACGTTCTCGGTACCGTTTGTGGGTACTGTAGTTGTGAGTCGCACTGTGTCTATAATCAAATGCTGATGAGTGAGTAGAGCGGTGTTATCACTGCCGGGGCTATACACGGTAAGCCAATACTCGTTTTCTTTCTTGAACTGTTTCGAGGCTTCTAACGCTTTTATTCTGGTGCAGCCAACGACCCCGTTCTTCTTGGCCCTGACTCTGTAGGCCAGTTCATCCCTACCGCTGTCAAGACTATCCAACGAAAGCGTGCGTCCGTTACGAGCGGAGAAGCTGGACAGAGCGTATCATTTGCACTCAAGCGTATAAGGAGATCACAAGTGAGGAAGGGGATGGTCTTGATTGCCAAGACGGATACACCTCCCAAAGGTAATAAAAATAAAGGATCCAAAAAAAAGGATGGGCTGACATTGGGATTTTAGCGGTAAAGAGGTTTGAGGGAATGGTCATGGTCCTGCATCATTCATCCACCATCCAGCCCAACTATCAAGCAATGATGCACTGCGGTGCCATTCGCGTACGTCTTTTTTTTTCTTCCCTCCATGACCGATCCGTGATCCTCATTTAGCTAAATACATACTGTAACATAAAGCAAACCGTCCGAATAAAATCTTTAGATCATCCTTCAGGTCTCATCAGGACTGGAGACAGGGCCAAGGTGGTCTTTGAGTTCATCAACCAATCCGAATTTGTCAAGGAGGGGCAATTGATATTGTTGAGAGAGGCGAAAACCAAGGTACTGGGTGTCGTTACCAAGATTCTTGGATAAGATGTGTGTGTCGGGAGTTGAGCGTCTTGATGGTGGCGAAAATACCTTGGTTGTATTTATTTTTTTGTTGAATGCATGCAAGACGTTGTACAAGTAAAAAGCGACAGATGATTACGTAACAATGCGCGTCCAAGCGCGTTGACTTGTTTTCGTTGTTTGTTCTTGGCTGCGATACGTCTCCTGCTCACCTTTCTTGTCCCTTTTCCCCAAAATAAAACACAAATGTCTGTCTACGTTGGCGAATGTGCGTATCAACGCTTTTCCCCCTCTTTTTCAAATCTCTGCCTTTTACGTCTCCCTGCATTGGCTTTGACTTGAGCTAACGTAAACCCCACACTTTTGTTACTACAGCACGAGGCGAGCTCCTTGCCTGGCTCAACGACCTGCTCGCGCCTACAGTCGTCACCAAGCTCGAGCAATGCGGTACGGGCAGTGTCTACTGCCAGATTATCGATTCCATCTATGGCGATTTGCCAATGAGCCGGGTCAAGTTTAACGCGAGGATGGAGTATGAGTATTTGGATAATTTCAAGATTTTACAAAAAGCGTTTACAAGGCACAAGATTGAAAAGGTGGGTTTGGTTGTTGCCCCCTCCTTTTTTGATATGCTGACGATGTGTGTGTGATTCTAAAAGCCTATACCGGTGGACAGGCTCATCAAGTATGTGAATGGGGTTTCGTGTCCCCGCTAGTTTACAAACGAACGACGGTCTGACAAAGGCGGTGGTATTTCTAGGTGCAAAATGCAAGATAACCTCGAGTTCCTTCAGTGGATTAAAAAGTACTGGGATATGCATTCCCGTGGAGAAGGCTACGATGCCCAAGCCCGAGCGTGCGTTTTTCCCCCCAGTGTCACACACACACGCACTGGTCATGGACTGATTTTCCCGGATACAGCGGTGGCCATATCGCCGGCGTGAGGGCTTCCACATCTCGACCCACCGCCGCACGTACCCGTCCAGCGCCCGCCGTAACCGGTTCTAGGACCGTCTCTTCAGCGAGCCAACAAGCGAATTCAGCACAGGTCGCTGCTATGCAAGCAAGAGTAGCGGAGATTGAGGCGCATAGTGAAGGGTTGTTGAAGGAGAGGGATTTCTACTTTGACAGTGAGGTTTTTGTTCCTTGAAAATAAGAGACTGCTGATCAATGGTGATTTGATTAGAGCTGAGAAACATTGAGCTCATTGTGCAAGAGCGATTAGCTGTTGAGGGTATCACGCCAGAGGAGTCTGATGTGATGACCAAGATCCAGGATATTCTCTATGCGACCATTGAAGGTTTCGAGGTATGTTGTTTTTTTGATAGGTTGTGCAAGCTGACCATTAATGCTGTATCAGGTTCCCCAGGAAGAAGATTTCATCGAGGAGCAGCCTGTTGAGGGTGAAGAAGAGACTTTTTAATCAATGTACCTTTTGTTTGCGGGTTTCTTTTCCGTGTCTTTTGCATGTGCCAGCCTTGTAACATGATGCCGCAGATTACTACATTTACAGAGATATGGAACTCATACATTCGCCCTTTGTGCCCCAGGCGATCACGTAATGTTCAAGGACCAACCGCAGCTCTTCAATCTCATCGAGAATCTCCAGCTTTGATATCCTGCGCCGGAATGTCAGTGACAATGTGTGTCGAGACGACAAGACCTACCGCTGGAGTTCCTCGGGACCGACGTCTTCCTCTCTAATCTGCCATAGGGTTTTCGCACCTGCGCTATCAAACTTGCCGCCCTGCAGCATGGGCGAAGTGAACCTGCCAGCTTGCGATTCCGGCGTTGAGAATATGGACCCCGGGATGGACAGGTTGCGCACCTGGGAAGGACGTTGGGTGGTTGCGACAACGATAAAATAAAAAAAGACCGACTCACGGCTAGATTTCTCTTCATGACGTTTCCAAAACTATCATCGAGGCCGACCATTTCATAAACGACACCCATACAACTACAAAACGTCTCCCCAAACCACTTTATAATCTCCCGCGAGTCCTCGGGGGACATGTATGGGAAAAGACACTCTGCGAGGAAAAGGGTGGGGAGACGGGGATCGAGTTGGGGGAGGACATGGTGCGAGAGGATGGCGGATATGGAAGAGGCTGGTTCGGAGGGCGAGGGGCGGAGGTCGAGCGGGAGGAGGGTATAGAGGGGGGAAGAGAGTTGTGTGCCGCCTTTGGAGACCGTGTACGGGTGTCCGGGCGGCGGCATGGCAGTTGAAGAGGGGCCGAGGTACTGGTACAGTTTGCGGTGCCGGGCGATACGTTGTGCTTTGGGCGACGTGAGGTGCGGGAAATCAATCTCTACGTATCTCGCTAGATCCGGCGGCGTCGCGCGAGACTGTGACACCGTATGAACACTCGTCTTTGCAGGACACGACGGCCTTACCATGAGTCTCCAGAACCGCGTGTCGCTCCCGGCACCGAGACTGACGACCTGCTTCCCGCCGCGCTGCAGGAAGCGGTCGACGAGGCGGTCGATGCCCCATGTGCGGTGGTGTGTGCCGACATTGATCAGGGGCGGCTTGCGGGCCCTGCCCACGGCCTGGGGAGCGAATGCGCCCGGCTGGGGCATCGGCGGCCTGTAGAGCAGCGACGCAAAGGGGTCTTGGAGGTAGCCGAGCTGTGCTGCCGAGCTGCGTGTGGTCAGCGCGACGGGCAGTGACACGGGGGGACGCACAGGCGGGCGGAGGCGGCGTCGTCGTCGGTGAGGCGGACGGCATCGTCCGAGTGCTGGGCGGGGGGCGGGTCTGTGCGCGGGGGCAGCATTTGGGTCAGTGGGGGGAGGTGTCTGGATCGCGCCGTGATAAATAATAAGGGCAAGGAGGCGGCGATCTCCGCATTGCGTCATCTATTAATTATCCCGC
>NC_006684.1:1369080-1386580 GCF_000091045.1 Cryptococcus deneoformans JEC21
CCGCCCCCTCCCCCGCCCCTCCCCCCTCGGCCTCGGCATCGCCGCCTCCCTCACCCTCACCACCCTCGCCTTCGCCCTCGCCCCCCGCCGCGCCCACTGCACGAGCGCCACCTCCGCCGGCATCGCCAACGCCCCCCCCGTCGCCGGCGAGCCACGCACCCCGCGCGCACCCACCCAGCCCAGGAGCGTCGTCAGCGCCTACCAGCTCAGCTTCGGCGCCGTCTGCGGCATCTGCGCCGGCGTCTTTATCAAAAAGGGCGCAAAGGCGCTCGCGTTCTTGCTCGGCGGCGCCTTTGTCTTCCTGCAGGTAACCCGGGTCCGTCGTCCACGCGTGCTGCCCAGCTGACACGGTGCGGATCAGTACCTCTCCACCAAGTCGTATGTCCAGGTCGACTGGGCCAGGATCGGCGCGCGATACGATTCGGCCTTTGGCACCAAGACGCCTACCGGAGGCTACAAGGGCCCCACTGTCGGGCGTCTCTGGGCCAGGCTCGTCGACTTTTTGACCGCCGACTTTCAGCGTACGTCGTTTCCCCGGTGATAGTTCCACGCGCTGACTGGTTGCAGAGCGAGCGAGCTTCCTCGCCGGGCTGGCTTTGGGTATCCGTCTTGGGTAGATGGTCGTTTCCTTGTAGCAATTTACACGAGTCGCGCAGTAAAGGAACCAATGTACAAGCTACGAGATGTCAAGGGATTGCATTATCTAAACCTAAACTGCTTTTTACAAAAGACTGTGGGCCCACATCTGACCTTTTTCCCATCCACTCTATCCCCTCTATATCTCCTCCCTTCTATATCACCCCTCGTTGAAAAAAAAAACTCCACCTTTTACGCAGTACACGTCAACTCTGCCTTCTCCACCAACGCCAGACCCGCACCCAGCGCCCAGCCAAGCTCTACACCCCTCAACTGCTTCTCCACCATCAACTCCCTCTCGGGCGAAAGCTCGTAGCCGAGACCGAGCAAGGCGTTCATAAACGTCAAATCGAGGCAGTACTCGGGCCTGCCGGCAAGCTCTTCCATCGCCGCCGCGTCGCTGCCCCACCGCTCGGCCCAGACTTCAGGACCGGCGCACACGTCCTTGGCCATGGACGTCAGCTCAGAGATGGAGAGGGTCGAGGTGGTGGAAGAAGGGAGAAGAGGCTTGATGCGGTCCGTAAAGTAGGAAAGGGCGAGCAGTTGCCCACGGGGGAATGTGTCGAGAAGCGACGGTTGGTAGACACCGTTGAAAGAGCAAGGTTTGACTTCACAAATACTATTCACACAAGTCAGTTTTTGTTTATTATATATACAACACAACCTACGCATCCTTGGCCATGACCAACTCGACGACCCTGTTGCACGCCTCAAAATTCCCGTTCCCACCGTGCATCGTAACGTTCACCGTCTGCCGCCCAGGGGGATCAAGCGCGACTCTCCGCGTGGTACCTTTTGACAAACAAGGGTTCGGCACCTCTACCTCCTCGCTCAAGTTCTCCCACTCGACTTCACCCTGCCCAAAGCTCCACGTGAACGCGACGAGGTTGTGCACACTACGCCTCGCGCGCATGAGACCATAGCCGAGGTAAGAGTGCTGGTAGAGCGTAAAGTCCTTGCCGCCAAAGGTCAGTTCGTACTTGTGCTCGCCCTCGGCCAGCGCCTGCTCAGAGTCCGCCGCAAACTTGGGCTCAAAGACGATTTGGGTGGATGCACCGCCGAGGTCCATGACGGCAAGCGTGTCGTCAGATTCCGCGCCTTCACCAATCTTGTTGAGCAGATAGTTGGCAGTGATCCACGCGTAGACACCTAGATAACGCAACGTCAATTCTCCCCCTGTCATCAATCAGGATAAACAACTCGCCTTCATCCTTGCCGTCCATAATCTCGACAGCCTTCTCGCCACCGACCGTAAAGTCCCAGTTGGTCTCCAGCCTGTTCCTGACCTCATCCAGGATAGCCACACTTTCCTGCTGGCCGAGCAACCTCAGACCGGCCGTCGCCTTGACCTCGACCGGTGTACACTTTCGCAAGCTCTCGGGAACGACCCTGTAAGCCTCCTCGAGCAAGGGGTCAAGCGAAGCAGCGGCAGCAGTCGGGTCACGGGCATAGGCCGAAAGTCCCGGCTTGACGGCCATAAACGTCTCGTACTCGAGCTGGGGCGAAGGCCCGCAGTTGTTGAATTTGTACACATGGATCCTTGAACCGGTGGAACCAGCGTCGATCGTGAGCGCGTACTGCACAAGAGGCTTGTCAGACGACACGGGCTCGGTACAGGCCGTGGTCGAAGCCGGGTCGGGGTCTTGCTCAAACGATCCAGGGAAAGGAGACTCCACCTCGGACGCGGACTCGGAAAAGTCGGCCTCGGCTTCAGAAGCATCCTGCGCTTCGCTGGAAGTAGGGTCATGCGGGTTGGAAGTGTTGTCGTCGTTGTCGTCGCCGCCGTCGCCAACGGGAAGCGTGTCGAGGCTACCGTCCATGCCCTCATCTCCGCCGTCGCCTTCATGGTCCAATGGCTGAGCCACATCAGAGTCTTCAGGACGGAAGGGAGGAGAGCTGTAGTCAATCGGGTCGCCCCCTCCCACGACATCCTCGTCCAGCGAGGGTGTGTAGGTGTCTGTTACAAATCAGCAATTCAGCAAGTCATCGGCGATGGCTTGGCTCACTGTCTTCATTGTAGATCTGCTGATCGTCAGATCCGCCACTAGCGCGGTTAAATACCAAGAAGATCACGGCCACGCCGATCGTGACGAGTAAAGCCCATCGCTTCCATGTCGTCACACCGGCACCGGCGCGTTTCCTTGCAGGGCCGTTGGCACTCGTGGGTAAAGGCGTGTACTTGCGCGTGGAGAACATGGCGCTCGTGGTGGGAGATTTTGGTGAAGCTGCTGTTTTCGGGATCCTACCTGACGGCCGGTGTCTCAGCGACGACAAGAGAGGAAAAGGTAGAGAGCCTGATGTGGATGATGTCTCGATGGAGGAAGGGAAAGCAGTAGTATCGGTGGAAGGAGCGAAGGAGTGTGCAGGCATACACCTGTTGATATACTTGAGGGAAAAGGAAGTGAAAATGAGGAATCAAAGTTGAAAGTTTACAAAGGGGATAGTGGCGGATCTTTGATATGCGTGAAAGAGTGCCGAGACGGTAAACGAATGCTCAAACCTTAAAAAAACGGGTACGCATTATTAAATACAGGTAAATAACTTCCTGAAGTGGTAATTAAGTCTTGCCGCTTGCTGTTTTGGCGGGTCCCCAATGTTAAGCCCTGTGCCTGGCGAAACTTTGTCGCGATCTCCGAGCTGCGCTTGTTGCTCTGGCGGCAGGTAAAAAAATATAAAAGTTGTAAAAAGTCTCGCAACCGAATTCCCAACAAGTTCTGTTTCCCTTTTCACAAGATCTGCAGCCTTTGATTGGGTATCGGTATCTCTTCGTCGAGGCGTGCAGTGAGCGCGTCATGATCTTGCAACAATTATTCAACTATTGCGGTCGTTGGAGCAACATTTCATCAGAAAAGAATATCCCGTCGGGCATCGGCACAGCCGCCGTTATCCGCCACGACAGGCGGACGAGCATGCGAAGCTGATTCATGAATTGATTGATCATTTGAAGGAAAACACCCTTCACTTGCTACTCATCATCCACTCAACTTGCTGTAAACATGTATCCGAAATGGCTTGGGTTATTATGAATGTGCATGACTTTGGCTGTATATATCTACACTGACAGTTGATGATACTCACACGCCTCACGAAATTTCACCCACGCACTTGACCATGTCTGCTAGTACATCGTCTTTCCTGGCCTCATCGTCGCACGCTATACATTTGCCATCTACAACAAGCCAGCTTATCCATATCCTCACGATCATTCAAACATCTCGACCGGCTTTGATCAAGGTTGTCACTTTTCTATTATCAGAATGCCGGAAATCAATGTGCACCGAAACGCCTTCTTCATCGGCCGTACGTTTGTTCCGCCCCCGGTTGCTCGAGGGGCATTCTAACAAAGAGTCCTTAGCCCAATCGTCTGCCTACTCTATCCTCTCTCATGCCCCACACGTTGAAAGGAAAACGTAAACGCTCCATCACCCACTTTGACGGCATCCCATTATCGGTACTCCCACTCCAAACTCCATCACCACCAACTCCCGAACGAAGAATCGTCACCCTCAGACGGGCCATGGGACTGTATAAGACCATGTCGGGGGTATCTATCAGTGGAAAAAGTCTAGATTCCAAATCAGTGGAGGATATGCAGAGAGACGCGTATCACTTTGCATGTCATTATATGAACAACAAGGCGAGTTTTGTGATGCATTAGTAGTATATGGAATCACTTACTTTTTAGATAGTCCTCTTCGATCAAAGACGACTCTGAAGATGACCGTGAAAGCTCGACGGAAGGGGAGGACAGCGACGACGAGGATGATGTGGTCCTCGTGTTCAGCCGACCATACTGAACGAACCCTCAAGTTCCCTCAGCACCACATCTGCAATCCACCTTGTACATTTGACAATTTTATCTTCGCATGCACAGATCAAAGATACAAGCAGAATACATGATATAAGGACGCTACACTGCCGTAAAAGGAGCTCTGATTTTAGTCCTAATTCCAACGAGAAACGGAAAACGAATCGAGTGAAAAAGAAACTGTTGGTAAAAGGCAGACTGACTAGTTACAAAAGCGCTTCTTTCGACGCAAGCTATTTTTTTCAGTGAATTAGAAGAAATTTTCTAGTATGCGACGGCCATACCATATCAAACGCATGATTAGATTCTTGCCTTCTCGATCATCGTCGCCTCATCTACTTCCTGCCCCCGCCAGCACCTGCTGAAACAGGACTTGGTAAACCCACTCCACTCCCGCTGGCCACTTCCTCCATTGATTCAAAGCCGGCCCCATCAAACCCCCAACCCGTCTTTTGCTGCTGAACATGCGGCTTTCCATATCCATAAGCCGCCTGATGATGGCCAGCAGAAATAACAGAACGGGAAGAAACGTCGTTTCGATCTTCATCGCTAATTGGCGCAGCAGCAGCGGCATTATTACCCAATGGCCAGATGAACTCTAGGCTATTCCCTTCTTCTCTCCCTTCAGAGGCAGTATTGCCAAGTCCGGTAAGAAGCGCTGACCCCGGACCTGCCCCACTTGGATCTGCACCTCCACTCACCGACCGGCTGGCTCCTACCCCTCCAAAGATCTCGTCCAACAAATTCTTCTCGTCAAGAGGTACACCCAGCTCTGCCAGTTGTTGTCGTTGTCTCTCTAAGAGTATGCGTTGCTGACGCTGGTGATTCTGCTGGAGTTGGAACTCGGCATAACGAGCGAGGAGATTTTGATCCCATTGAATAGGCTGTCCCCCAGGCATCTGCGTTGGAAGGCCGGGTTGAGGAGGCCCACCGGGATGAGACCCTGGGCCCTGAGCACCGTAGTATGGTGAAGGCTGAGGTGCGTCAGCAAATGGTTGACGAGGTAGATATGACGCTTGCATCCCCAAAAGAGACTTGGGGTAACCAAGATAACCGGGATGACCGTTAGGATTGTGAGGATAGGAAGGATGAACACCGAGCTGTGGGACACCTAAAGATGCTTGCATCGGAGCAGCGGCAAGAGAGTTGGTCATTGGGTATGGAATGGTGTCTGATGGGTGACGATGGATTGTGGGAGTTGTAAGCGGTGTTTGGGAGGATGAAGCGGCAGGAGCTAGAAATTCGGCGTGAGGAGATCGATGACGAGATGCAAAGCGTTCGAATGATGGTTGAGAGGCGTGCATACTGAGTGCGTATTGTAATCCATCGAGAGATTGTCTTGATGCCTGAAGATAAAGTCAGAACTATGAATGTTATACATCAGAGCACACTTACGTGGGGCACGTCATCAGCCAACTCGTCCTCTTCCCTCAAACTACTCATACGCTTCCCATTCCCATGTTCTGCATTTGACCGTCGTCTGGGCTTCTCTTCTTCTTCACTATCAGACTCGCCTCCACTCATGATCTCATCGATGAAACTCCTCTTCTCGCTTGGTTCACTTTTACGTCGCTGTTTCTTGTCCTGTCTTTTCCTCTTCCTGTCTTCACCTGGCCGTACTGTTCGGTGCTTGAACGTTTCCTTCCCTTTGAGACTCCTAGTAGGAGGAGGGTTGCCGTTTGCCGCAGCCGCCGCCTTGCTTTTGGACGCAGAGCCTCTCCTTGAAGTATCATCATCTTCATCATCATCATCATCCTCTCCCGCCAGCGCCATTGCTGCAAACTCTGCCGCCCGTCTCCTCTCAATCATCCCTTCATACTATTATCTCATCAGCCTCCTTTCTCACCCAACGAAACGATATCCTCTGGTAGCTTACATCGTGATACCTGTCTATCTCACTATCCAGCTCCTTGCTTGAGAATTCGAACGCCTTGCCGGCCGCAGAAAATATGATGATCGACACATCTGCGGCACAAAGTACCGATAATTCCCAGGCCTTCTTCATCAAACCTGCTTTCCTCTATTTCGCGGTCAGTATATACTCTGGAGCATTACGGATGATGATAGTCCATGTTTGAATGGTGGACCAACCTTGAGAAAGGTAACATTTCTGTTACGCTCGTCCTGAGGATGACCTATTAGCCCCTTTTTTTTCTTAGGCGCAAGTTCTGCTCTTCGGCAGAAAACGTACAGTGAGCGGGCGAATTTCAATCTTTTTCCTTCCCATAACCTGTCTCGTATGCTTGTGTATGATGTGAGGTATTCGAAGTAAGGTGAAAGGAGAATAAGATGAAGGGTTAGATCTCTTTTGTCGGCCTGTGTCCGTCTTTCGCCGAAGATGCGTGCTGTGGCGCCGAAATGAAAGATACTTGTATGGCCGCTTGAGATGAGGTATATGTTGTCTCTCACTGGAGGTGCCTCTGACAGCAGATCATTTATCTGTACGGCAAATGACGAGAATGGATGGGAAAAAAGATGTCAATATTTCGCGAGTTGCACAGTCAATGCTCTACAGCAGAAGATGCCTGTCAGGGCAGGGATCGATTCCGGAGGCGGTGGGCCCCGGCTCAAAATAGCCACCGGCGCTTTTTCTAATCGGCCACGTCCGAAGTGGTATTGCCGATTAGATTAACTCTTAACAATTTGGTAATGCTTCTTGTATTCGCCAGCTTTCCTTCGCTTCTACCTTGAGCATGGACATTTATATCAAGTCGGCCCTTATACGTAGCTTCGGACATTCTCCAAGTGAATCTATGCTTCCTACAGTGGCACTTCCGTTTGGGAGCGGTCAAGAAGAGACGACCCAGATTCAAGTTTTGCAGATAATAGAGTTAATTATTTACAACAACTCTAGAGTACGACGACAGCGCAGCAAGAGCACGAC
This sequence comes from Cryptococcus deneoformans JEC21, assembly GCF_000091045.1. Lineage (NCBI taxonomy): Eukaryota > Fungi > Basidiomycota > Tremellomycetes > Tremellales > Cryptococcaceae > Cryptococcus > Cryptococcus deneoformans. Next base: position 1,376,409 of record NC_006684.1, read on the forward strand.
ATAAAAATCATTTAGTTTCTTTGTACATATCGGGTTCATGCTTGTTTCCGTTGTTTGGCGGATGAATACAATAGTTGTCAGCTCAGTGTAACCTTATATTTTGTTGATTTACTTGTCATGAAACATCATATATCGTTGTTGTTAGCCACACGTATCCTTAGATGTAAAACCTTTCAAATTATTCACAAGATGAAGCACAGATCGCCTAGGTACATCGCTTATCATACTAAGCGGTTAGGACTTAAATTGCTGAATCTTGGGCAATGATAAGTATATGCGGAAACATAGCAGTTACATATATATACGGTGGGCTAATGGATCTCCTCAAAAGTTAGAACTGGGCGTGATAAGCGTTGAAGGGAGGTTCTTCCAAGCCACGACCGTTGACCTTGACAGGCTCAGAGGGGACGACAACAATAGCGAACCCTGAGATATAGACCATCAGTATTTTGCACCCTTATCCTCTATTTATCACCTATATCGATGCACAAGGAGACTCACTAGCCCAGTCGGTGGTGTTGTTGTTCCAACCATGAATATTGCCGATCTGTACAATGGCATCGCCTGCTCGGACAGTCTTCGAAGAACCGTCGTGAAGGATCATTTCAAGTTCACCATGGACGACGATGAGATAATCTAATTGAGAAACTTTGAGCTTGCAATATCTAATAGGAGTCAGATCACACTCACCAATGGTTTGAGTGAAGTGAACGTCGCTTTTAAAGCCTGGAGGAAAATCTGTACATAAGTTAGCTCAAGTATCAACTGCAACAGAGGACATAGCGTCGACTTACCGAGCCATCGCAAGGAAATAGCGTCATCGTTGGAGACCTTCGTAGGCTTGATACTAGCCCATTCGATAGCTTTGTCCGGCTTCCCCACGAGCTCTGGTTGGAGGAAACCGACAGCTGCCTGGAAAGGGGAATCGGCTGGATAATGGATCTTTTCGTCAATAATGTGAGGCTCGCCGTTGGCACCATGAGCTACGATGATTTGTCGGGGAGGAGGAAGAGTGGTCATGCTTGTTGAGCTTTTGACTGGAGATTTCTATAGAAGCTGTAGAGGTTGTGTTGGGAGTGAGTAGAAGATGTGAGGCGTTCGTGGGTATTTATACATCTTGCTGTCGATGGTTCGGTCACTCGATCATTGGCGACACTCTTCGTTCTCTGGAGGACCTCCACTGCGGCGTTTAATCTATCTTTTGGTAAATGGAAGAGGGACAGTCTGATGATGACGTTGCTTCCTGTCGTGATTAAGTCAGCGTATCAGGTATGATGGAATACTGTGCAGGTGGCTAAAGAACTATTGAAGAGCTCCTGAAACATGCTGAAGAAGAAATGCCGACGCCGAGCTCCTTTCCCCGAGGTCAGTCATGGATTGTGGATCATGATGGAGGCCCGCAGATGATGGGGGCTCTCAGCAGGAAAAGCATGTTTTTGTCCAGTTTGCTTCCGCTCACACATCACGCAAAATATTAGTTATTTGAGCGAAGAAATGAACTTTTAGTCAACGAACAGTTCCGCCGTTCTCGTCGACACAGACCTATTATTGTTTATACTTCAGTGCCCTAATCTGGTGTGAGATACCACCCGATTATATCTATGCCCTGGCGATGGCCTATAGAGATCAAAAAATCCCACAGGACATTTCAGACAGCAGTTTTTACCAAGTATATCTGGAAATTTGATTCCGGTGAATGGGGAAAGTAGATTCTACGATTCTGGCAAAGATAGATTCCCGATGCAGGTAGCACAAGTAGACTTACTGATTATTGACAGGCCGACAAGAGGTATCTTGACGTTGGTAATGATAGCAATGAATGTCATATTAGTGGAACAATCTGAAAAATCAAGAGGAGTGATCCAATGCACAGTCGACCCCGATGCTATATGCCTGATGCAATAGATAATGCTTTCAACCGTTTCCACCAATGCCTCAGACAAAGATCTCTATGCCTTCTTCGCAAGCTCGTAATTCTCAAAACCTTGGGATTTTTGGATGACATCCTCCGGAGCGTCTGGAACGGCGTGGCCCATGTCATTCCTTCGAGCACTGTGATGAAGTCGAGATAAGTGGATAGCACGACGCAAAAATAAGAACAAGGCCCACCGGAAGAAGGTATAGTTCAAAACCACATCGTCCAAATTGTCCAACTGAGGCTCCTCGACGATATCACGGTCGATGAAGAAAAATACTGGCAAATCCACTTCTTCACCCGCTCGGATCTTTTGCTCTTCGAAGCAGAAACATTCGACTTTGGCGAAGTAAGGGGCGATCTGGTACCGAGTTAGCTATGCGACCCACTTATCCCAAAGACCAATTTACCTTGTCAGGAGTGATGTTGTAGGTAGCAATACCAATCAAATCCTTGTCACCGTAGTTCTTTGCTGTGTAGAACGCCAATGCCGTTTCACCAGGCAGCACCCTCACACTTTTGGTCACGGGCTCAAATTTCCACGGTAAAGATTCTGCGCTTGATGATTGAAAGTGTACCGTTATACGCTTACGACCTTCAGTTTCGGGGGTAACATAGAGACGATCAGGGGTGAATCGTGAGGTATCGGTCATGGGAGTGCCAGCGAAACCAGTGGCTGAGCAGAAAGCTCGGTAAAGGGGAACGGCGGCGTAGGTGATACCGAGGGCAAGGAACAGCTGATCAGTACGCTGAGTCAGTTTACACGCCGCTGTGTACAAGCATTGGGGATAAATTATTTACTCACACTACCAGCAGAGTATAACAGGATACTTCTATTCTTGTTTGCCCTCTCCTTGTACATTCTTTGCCGAGCAGCCTCAACCGCGCGACGAGCTTCTTCAGCAGTTACTCGAGGCTTAGCACCGCCTGCAACTGCTGAAGCAGCAAATTTAGGGGGAGGGGGAGTAGAATATTGTCTGATGGATCGCAAAAAGCTGGACCGTGGCTGGATGAAGCGAGAGGTGCATGTTGGGCAAGACTGATAGAGAGAGTCAGCCATATGATGACCTAGGCGACGAGTTAACTTACGAATGCACCGACCGCCGCACGAATAGAGAATCCTGTCAATGAAGCCATGTCGTCGTATTCTAACTGTTACAAGATTCCTACAGAGATCGTCGGTTGAAGATGATACGTATCAATAGTCTGAATAAACGGAGATGTTCTTGGAGGAGGAACGAAAGAAGACAACTTTTGATGACCATAATATAAATAATGAGCCGATGCGGACAATTCCGAACCTGTTGAACGCCCGGCGACGTGATAAATCCATTCTTCGGAATTGGCCCATGCAGCCGATTTGCAGCTTAATTAGCATGCATATCCGACTGGAGGATGATGCTTTGATGGATCGGTTGCTGCAAAGCGTTGGGTCTTTAATGGATGTATAGCATAATAGTTGTTCACAACCTTCGTGCATACGTAAACAAGTGTGGTAAGGTTCGATGTTTGAAAGGAATTGCTATTTATCTTCTGCGAGAATACAACACATGAATGAAGGAGACTACTATGTTTATCCCCCAAAGCAGTTTGTATACAAATGCATAGCCGCGACCATTTATAACCTTCTAGTCCTTCTCTCCAACTCTAATCAACCACTCATCTCTCTCCCGCTCGTCCATCTGCCTAAACCTTCCATCCTGTCCTTCAATGTGCTTCTCATCCGGTGACAATGAGGAAATACCAATTTCAATTTCAGACGCCTTGAAATCCGTTGCGCAAATTGACGAGAGACATTCAATAGCCATCTAATAATAAGACTGAATCAGTAAAGAAGGCAGGAGGTACTTCAAGGAATGTCCACTAACCTCAATCACACCTGCTCGATCCAAATCCTTCTTCTCAGCTTCCAAAGTCTTCCATCGTTTCTCGAGCTACATCGCATTAGGAAATTTAGAGGAAACACTAGCAAACGACATACATAGTTGGCGGCTTCAGTCTGCTTCTGTCCTGAAGAAGTGGCCTTGTAGCCAGTAAAATATCCCGCAGGATCAAGTTTAAACAGTTGAGGTCCTCTTTCGTCATCGGGACCAATCAAAATCATAGCTTCATGGACAATTCAGTTGATATTCCCAGCAACAAGACTCGCAAGACGTACAAATACCGAGGGGTCGCATGCCAGCTCGTTGGGTGTAAACTTGGTTGATGTTAGCCATACGCTTCGCGACTACATTCATATTAGCAACAGAGTCAGCTCTGATGTACACTGCCTGGCTTACGAGATTCGGGAGTAATCTCATAACCGTATTTATACCTAAACTGAGCAGCCTCTGATCGTGTTCGCTGCACTTGCGCCCGCGCGTCGGCTACCTCATAATATCAGCTCCTGTCCCCCCCATCCCATTCTTTTGCTAATGTTCAACATACCGATCAAGCCGGTCACTACACATCCAATAGTAGGGGTGATTTGAAACAGGTGGGTGATGGTCTCCGGGTCGAGGAGCTTGTCCTGTAATCGTCATATTAGCATGCTCTCATTTTCTCCAGAACATGTTCCACGCACAGGGACTTTCCGTTGGGTAATGACCACGGAGGTGTCCTTGCCTCTTATGGCCACAGCAGTGATACCGGCTGAAGAGATGGCCTTGAAAGCATACTCTGTCGAATTGTAAGCAACATGCGAATTCAATGGACGGTACGAAGCACTTACCGACTTGATAAAGCTATAGTGTAGCAATCAATTCGCATGTTAGCCTTCCAAAAATCTATGCAACACGCTCAGCAAACAGCGAATTGCAACGCACCCTTCCTTCAGGAGAGAAGATGGTGAGATATCTAAACCATCGACGTCAATGCAGTTCTCGGATGGTGTACTGGGATACACTCACCGATCGTAAGATGAACGAGACATGTTGGACGGTCACTCGTATAGTCTGTGGTTGACGTTGAGGTCCGTGATATAGGTTCTGGAGAGGACAGTCTGAGAGTAAGAGCTCGAATGACACCCTATATGCTTGACGTTGAGAGGTCATCGACGACGCGCGAGCTCCTATCGGTACGGCGACCGCCGACTTCAATTCTCTGCTCACGCCTTTTTCTGGCTTTTCTCCCGGCCAGCCTCTATTATGTAACATACTCACTTCGGTAGTTCGGTCTGCCCCGTCGACGTCGTCGCCCACCCGCAACGAGTAGCCCCGACGTGGAGGACTGTTCTTAACCGTACACTCCTTACTTTACTTTCGCTGTTGCAAGCATTATAACATTAACTTTTAACTAGCCTTATATTCAGCGCAGTAGCCCAATCATGTCTTGGTAAGTCAATTCGATCTCCAGTTGCAGTCGCCCGAAGCTAATAACCTGGCAGGGGAGGGTACGTCCACGCAATCCCACGCTCATCACTGCGTATCAGCCTCTCGCATACTGATACTGAGAACCATATTACAGATTTAAGAAGGCCGCCACTAGGGCGGGAACGTCAATTATGCAGAAGACCGGTCAGGTTGAGCGAACTATAGATCGAGAGTTTGCCGAGGAAGAAGGGCGATACAAGACGTGCGTCGGGATACTAGCTTCTTGGCACGAAAGGAAGGGCATGGATGGCTGATAAGCAACTTAGGATGGAGAAGGAAACCTTGAACCTTCAAAAAGAAGCAAAGACTTACCTTGACTCCATGCGATGTAAGTGCGCTTCCTCAGCCAACAAAGCGTTGCGCTGATGATAGGAAACAGCCATGGCCTCATCCCAGTCTAGAATTGCCGAGACTGTTGCTCTATTCTACTCTGCCGATCGAACGAGCGATGTAAGCTATGCCGGAGTTCAGCTACGGATATTCACTGACACTTATTTCGCAGGGTGCTATGGCTGGTCATGCGTACAAATCTGCTGTCGACGAACTTGATGCTGGAGTTGGTCGTGAGCTCGTAAGTGCATCTTGTTTACACTATCCCAAGCAACGTCTGATGGAATTGAACAGGACGCTCCATTCCGAGCGACGGTCCTTGACCCAATCGGCAAACTTAACAGCTATTACACCAATATCGACGCGGCTATCACAAAGCGATCTCACAAGGTACTTCGTCGCTGCCCGGGCTGCTTGTGACCGTAGCTGATGACATGATGCGTAGATGAGCGACTATGATGCTGCAAGGGCTAAAGTTAGAAAGCTCGTAGAAAAGCCATCAGATGACTCTACCAAGCTTCCTCGGGCTCAATCCGAGCACGACGAGGCTCGTGATATCTTCAATATCCTTAATGACCAGCTTATCACCGAATTGCCCATCTTGGTCGACCTTCGTATCCGTGCGTCTTGTTTTGCGGCTGTGAGAGAGTTGAATTTATGCTGACCTCTCTTCAGCCTATCTTGACCCGTCCTTCGAGGCTATGATCCGTTGCCAACTTAACTTTGCTCAAGAAGGATACGAAAGACTTGCAGGCGTACAAAGGTACTTTGCTGACAGTATCCGAGATGACTATGCGAACGGCGCGCTCGACGCTCAGGTGGAGACAGTGTTGGAAGAAATGAAGGAACTGGCTATCTATGGGCAGTAAGGGAAGTGGCTTTTGGCAATTAGATTGGAGCCTTGTTGTAAATTTGGATGTCATAAAACGACTATATCAATAACCGGTTCTGAAGACTTGTCAAGCCGCGAATTGTGCAGTGATGTATTTCGGCCTGGAGGGATAGTTGCCCGTGGAATAAGAACCCATAGGTGTCTGCTTTGAGGAGCATATCAAGGACTTAGGATTATCATCGGGATCATCATGTTTGAGTGGCTAGGAGTCATTCCTGTTGCAACAACAGGAGCTCCGTCTGTCTTCTTTCGCAAGGGATGGCTATTGTATCAGTGACACTACACAGGCCGGTTCTACTTGTGATAAGAAAATGGTCGCTACTTTGAAGGATCAATCGCTGCCATTTGCTTGTCTACTGCCTGTTTTATATATTGACATTGCTCAAGCTACTGTTCATGCGATTTTCTAATGGACGGGATCAAATTGTGGCATCTCTTCTTTCTTCCCAGCCTAGTCAAACTTCGTTCCTTCCTCTTCGTCACTGATTTTGATCTTTCTGGTCTTCTACATTTCTACGTCTGATATACTATCCCGGTTGTACCCAGCAGTTTAGCAATCCATTCATTTGATTGAATCACTCAAGACAAAAGCCGGCACATATATCCATCTGTACGCGTCTCGGCAGTCCGATCGCACATGAAACGCAATGGTCTGTGCGCCAAAAATCAGTTACCGCTTAGCATTCTCTTCCCTGCACCGAACAAAAGGCAGCAAATAGCAAAAGGTACGAAGACAATAAGACCTAGGAGGAAATGAAAACGATACAAGTCAGGCGCGATGGAATCCGCTGGGGAACGCTTTGATTCTTCCTTTCATGGAAATCAAGATGGATACTGATTGCGGTTATGGGAAGAACCCAGAAAAAGAGTTAACAGTATGTACCTTTGTCGTCTTGGCAATCACGACCTTGCGCTGATGTTAAATGGGCCAGCTTCTACTGACGACTGACAATTAACTTACCAAGCCGCAACGATCAAAGCGTACAAAACTTTTAGCTTCGGGATAGGTATACGAAAAAACATGTGAGTAAACATCCTTTCTGAACGTTTCAACATGATACACACAACGACCCTTGATCGGGAGATGAGAACATGTCTGTCTCCTGAGTACCCTGTGCCCTCGTTCCAGTCGCAGCCACTTGCCTCGTGCCTGCGACATGGCAATGGGTTTGTGATTTTGATGTTCCTTGTGTCTTTTGTGTCTGTGGGATTTGGGCGCGGCTTCTACCTGTCGCAATTCGTGCCGGCAATTTAGCGCCACTGTCAGCTTGCAATCCATGTCGAGGGTACCGGGCCACCGGTATGACCCTACTCTACCAAGAGATTTAAACGGATTGCCCAGAAGAAGGGTCGCTGATGACTTCTTTGTGTGGTTATCTTCAGCGACCTTATTTGACTTGATCTCTTGAAGAGGAATCGGCAAGCGAACTGTACATACGCACTTTTGGACTCTCTCACATTGTGGAATAGCTTTCGACACCCATAATCATCGGCACTTAGTCTATTACACATTCGCGTATCCGACATCGTAACCTTTCGCATCTCCCTCACATCGTCCGGCACTGTAGATATCGACTCCATCCCGGTGCAATTCAATATTATCAGTATCCTCTCCGATTCATCAAGCTTTTTAGCATTGAGCAGAGCCTCTTTGAAATCTCTGGTGAGTCTTTCTGCCTACAGCCTTGCTTTTGTGGTATAGGGCGTGATGGGTTCTCCCTCCTCTCCCGGCTTCTTTTTGGGTTTCATATCTTGTCGCCAGCACCCTGTGTCAAGGCAACACGACCGGTGGCCAGCCGCCGGATATTCGCTTTTGAGATCTGTATCATTACAACGTCCCTCATTACCCGACCAGGAGGCGTCATTTCTCTCTCACTTCTTACCTTCACTCTTTGCTACGAGTCAAGGGTTTAGTCAGTGCCAAAGGGATTGCACTCTGGCAACCTTTAGATCTCTCAAGTGCCATCTTATTGATCGCCATTGCCAAGCAGGTCGATATCAGTCGTCCGTGGCCAGAGCCCAGAGGGGCGGAACCTCCTTTCATTGACGTGGCGGGGATCGCCACGCCGGCGTGTTTCTCTTTCGATTATCAACCAGTGACCAGTGTCTATGTCAGCATCAGCTGAGAGATCCGAGACCAGCCAGCAGTGTAATCTGCATGGCCGCTGTTTATACGCTAAGGGTGAGAAAAGGCGTCTTAAACTCAAGGGCGCGTCATCTCTGAGTAGCGCAATCGGCGCTGTCGAGTTTTGTTACGCCCCCACACTTGATGGGACGATCAACCCTCCTTTGCTCAACGTGTTTTTCTGAATTCTGACGCAAAGACCCCTCGGTTCCCTCCGCGTTTCCCCACCCTAACGCGTTAGAGCGAGTTCGAGCGGCACGCCCGTCCAAACTTTTCATTTTGCGATACAGTCATCCACAACTCATATCACCCCTTCTTCCATCCTGTTCGCATTTCTTCTCTTCTTCCTACCATCCTCTCTCTTCCTGTGCCACCTCTGTTTCCTTGTATCGTACTCAGAAGACATACCGTATTCGTATTTTGTCTAGCTGTGTAGTCAGAATCCCCGAGATCTTCTGTAAAGCTGACCATAGCCTGCATCACCGCATATTCCAGATCTTGTCGGCACTACTCTTCGTATACACTCGACTGTATACTTGTCAAAGATAACCCCAAGGCTCACCTCTCTGTGGATCATCCGCCTATCTACTAAGATAATTTGTCAAGAAGGTATTCTCGCGCCCTTCTTCTTTGACGTCTCCTTCCCTTGTGATCACTTCGCATCACCTTCATCCTTTCACCTTGCGGCATATATTCCTTCCTACCCTTCAAAAAAACTTCTTGCTCGGCTTTTTTTTTAACGGTTGAAATGGCTACGCAGGGCACCGATTACGACGGCAACGACGTTGCTTCTCGAATGTCTAATATGAACATTGCGGAAAACCATTACGCTTCGATTCAGCAACCCCAGCCACCCTCCCACTCCCAAAGTCCTGTAACTAGCACCTCCCCAAACGTGTCAACTCCGTTTGCACGTGGCTTAACCTATTCGTACGCCGGCGAACAGCAAGGGTACCCTTACTATAGCGCCTCTGCAGGCGTCGACCAATTTGGCGGACAGATGGGTCCTCCTGCCACGTACCCTTACGGAGCTCCTGTCCAATTACTTTCTCCTCACTTGGCTCCTATGAATTTTGATGGGTATTCTGGAGGCGGCGAAGTTTATGGTAACCAGCAAGACCGTAGTCAAAGTCATCAACAACAACAAGGCGTACAGGCCAACGGTACGCCTGGGAGACAGAATCACCGACCGCCTCATGGGCAGACGCTACAGCAGAGTGCTCAATACTTTGGTTACCCTGACCAAAGGCAATATTGGATGTCTCATCAAGAAATATTCTTGCAGCAAATAGAAAGGAAGAAAGAGGTATGTATAATGAAGACTGGGTAGTGTTTAATTGCTGACTAGAACCACCATAGTACCAGCCTCGTTCTAGCCAAGGTCCCATGAGCCGCATCTCTCAAAATTCTGGCTCCAATTTCCGTCAAGACTTCAATCCTACACTTCAAGGCAATTTCCATGGACAGGGCAACTTGTCTTTCCATGCCGCACAAACTGGGCAATATGGCTTACACCCTGCCCCTCATTTCGTTGCCCTCACCGGTTTCCCTCCTCAGTTT
>NC_006684.1:1391580-1424080 GCF_000091045.1 Cryptococcus deneoformans JEC21
TCAAATTCCCAATCCACCGCATACCTCCCAACTAACCTTTGTTTCGGTAACAGCCCAACGTACAGCCAAATCCTCTCGTCATCGATCGGTGCGTCAACCGACGGTACAGACCCGGAGATTATGAAAGTGAGTGCTATGTGGCTTTTTTGCTACCCGTATGACGTGGCTGACGGGGTGCTTTCAGCGACCTTTGGACTCCACATTACCCATTTCCCCCATGAACGGTATGCAACCCCACCTCGAAAACGCTCCCTCTTTTATCGATCCTCTTGTCCCTAAAAAGGCTCGATACGACGGCTTGGACCCATCAGTTGTTGGACCTGGCCACGGTCCTATTGGTGTTCCCCCATTATCCGCTCAGAGACCTTTCGGCGCTCCCGGTGCTGCACATGCAGCTTCTTCATTCGGCGGCCTAGCGTCTGGTTCTGTCAACATGAGTGGAGTGAATCAGCAACAAGAGCATGGCAGTATGAACCAAGCGCAGCAAGGAGCAAATATCCCAGGGATGCAACAAGGAGCGTCTTTTGGTATGATGGGTATGGGCGGATTCGGCATGGGTTTTCCTTTCAACATGGGGATGGTGAGTCTGGCTCTAAATGGTATCATAACCAATTAACGTAAGCAACGTGATTTAGCAACAAAGTTTCCCGGGTGCGCCTATCGTGTCACCGTCCATGAATCCCAATACTATGACTGGTAACTACGGACCTGCTGCTGCAGCTGCCGCGGCCGCCGCTGCTGGAAACACGACAGGAAGAACAGTGTACGTCGGTAACCTTCCTGCCGAGGCCTCCGTCGATGAACTTCTCAACCTTGTTCGATTCGGCCCCATTGAGGCTGTTCGTCTCCTTCCTGAAAAGTCCTGTGTCTTCATCTCCTTCCTCGACGGGTCTACCGCAGCCGCCTTCCACGCTGACGCTTGCGTCAAGAAGCTTGCTCTCCACGGACAAGAACTGAAAATCGGATGGGGTAAGCCCTCCATGGTACATCCTACCGTTGCAACGGCTGTTGCAAGCAGTCAGGCGACCAGAAATGTGTTTGTTGGTAACCTGGACCCGGAGACAAATGAGCAGGATTTGAGGAATCAGTTGAGCAGGTTTGGACCTATCGACCAAGTCAAGATTGTGCGAGATAAGAACATTGGTTTCATCCACTTCTTGAGTATCTCTACGGCTATGAAAGTGAGTTGATGCCTCCGTCATCGGATTGAGGAACGACTGACGGTACTTCAGGTTGTCGGATCTTTGCCAACTGAGCAAGGATGGGAAGGCAAGAGGGTCAACTACGGTAAGGATCGATGTGCCTATGTTCCTAAAGCCCAACAAGATGCCGTTCGACAAGCCCAAACCCAGGCGATGAATGCTATCGCCGCTCAGCATCAACAGGCCACTGGCTCACCCTTCCCTGCATTCTCCCCTATGTCTGCTGGATTCAGCAATTTCCCTACTCCTGGGCCTAACACTGGATTTGCGTCGCCTGCTTTCGCTGGCAACAACTTTTCCCCTGTGGCTTCCGGGTTTACTGAAAACGGAGGGATGAACCAGGCTGGAAACAGAACTATCTACTTGGGTAACATCCACCAAGACGTCACTATTGAGGAACTGTGTAACCACATCCGAGGAGGCATATTGCACCAAGTCCGATACTTTCCCGACAAGCACATCGCTGTAAGCGCGTTTACTGTATATGTTGGATAGCAATACTGACATTAAGGCCCAGTTCATCACATTTGTTGACCCCGTCGCCGCTATGCAATTCCACCAAAACGCTCACGCGACTGGTCTTTCAATTATGCAGCGTCGTCTAAAGGTTGGATGGGGCAAGCACTCTGGTCCTGTCCCTCCTGCGTTGTTGCAGGCTATTCAGGCCGGAGCTAGCAGGAATGTGTATATTGGACAGATTGCAGACTTTTCGTTGTTCACTGAGGAGAAATTGAGGCAGGACTTTGGAGAGTTTGGTGGTAAGTCTAATCGATAATATTAAACGGGCTTGGACTGATAGTTGATCAGAGATTGATATGATCAACTTCTTGAATGAGAAGGGTGTCGCATTCGTCAACTTGTGAGTTCTCGTTATCGGACTTTCTCCGTTGAGCTGACATAGGCTTCAGTACCTCTATCCAATCCGCTCAGAAGGCCATTGAGGGCATCAAACTCAAGCCTGAATACTCTACTCTTCGAATTTCCTATGGCAAGGACAGGTGTGCCAACCCTCCTAGGACCACGTATATTAATTTTTTATACGAACTCCAGGAGAGTTAGCTGACGAAGAACTCTTAGTGCCGGACGACCACCAATGCCCCCCCCCTTGGGCCATGAGTCTGACCCCGCTATCCAGATTGACAACTCTGCCGTTGAACCAGGCCTTTATGACGAAAATGACGCTATGCTCAGCTACGAATAGATAATCGTCGTCTCATTAACATGCGAGCCGAGGCTGTGTGCAAAAAGAGTAAAAGTAATAAGGTGCAGAAGAAACTCAGGAGGATAAGTTCCAAGTCACTACGTATATAGAGTTGGGGATCATTTGGTCATTTTTGGCATAAAAATCATGGCGTATCTACGTATAACCATAGTAGATAATATGCGGTGATGCGTCATGTAATCATAGCACAATATCATCACATTCGAGCGGTCTCGCTGCGTGCTCACGGCAGTCTTCAGCTTCAGTGAAAGTCGTGGCAACGTCATGACTTTTGATGGTTGATTTGTCCCACGGTGGAACATCGTCCACGACAACGAATGTCAACGACGAGGGAAGCGTGACAACAACAAAGGTATGCGAAGTCTCGATACGAGGTGCTTATAGTGAATTGCTACTGCCATTACCAGCCAAGCATGCTTAAGCCGCACCTTGTTCTATCTCCAGACCACCATCTACCATGTCAGCACTGCCTAGCATTCCATGACTGAGTCCAACAGCAACCAGCGGAGGCCCAAAACTGACCTAATCCGTGAAAACTCGCACCGCGGTCTGCGTGAAACAGTCAACCATTCTGTTCTCTGGCACGGAGTGTAGACCTTCTCCCAACCTCACTCGCAGGTATATAACTAGCATTAAATCATACCCTTCCCTTTTTGTTCCTCCTTTCCCCCATTCGTTCGTGGGTTGTTTGTTTTTCTATAATTCCTAACGATACTAGGTATAGACCCTAGCAATAATCTATAGACGAAGCTGTAGTTCATTAAGAAAAGTGTCATTATATCAAGTAAGTCCTGTTTCAACTTGTTATTTACTATCATTGCAAACAATCTTGTCTGACCTCCATACAGCATGTCACCGCCTTCTACAGACGTTCGTGACCACAGTAAACGCCGTTTCCCCCCACCCTCCATCGACCCTTTCTTTTCCGGCTCTACGGGAACTCCGCCTCCCCCCTCCACGGAAGAAGATCAACCAGAGCCTGAATCGCAGAATCATTCTTCTACGGCCCATCCTTGTGACACACCATCCACTACGAGGACATTCTTCTCCACCAACTCTGGCGACGAAACTAATGACGCCACTGACACGACGATTATCGCTAACAATGCCATTACACGCCTTGTCGGTCTTCAATCTGAGGCTGAGGAAGAACTGATACTTCAAAGTATCTTCGTGCCGTCTCAGGAGTCCGATGGACGTAACGCTTCTGAGCTTGAAGAAATGCCTGAGGGTTATGCTGCTTCGCAGACGACGAGTACTCGCGCTACCGAGAATGCTGGTGGGAGCCAGAGTTCTTTCTATGACGACAGTTTGACTGCTCTGGAGGAGATCTTGATGGTACCTATAAAGGTGCCGAAGGGGGACCGTGTAGTTACAGAACGTCACGTCAAGTTGGATTATAGGGATGGTGAGTGGTGATGCGTCGTTGGTGGTACATGTTTACTTATATGGGTTTAGGTAAGGAGTGTCTCAGCTGTCTGGATAGCCTTAGAGAGGCTGTGGAAAGCCATCGGATAAACCAGCACGAAGTTGACGTTGACGAGGGCGCGAGTGTATGGCTGTGTGCTAATGACGAGTGTGGTAGTTGTAAGTCGGGGATTATAAGTATAAGCGGTTAACTCTTCTCACAGTCATGTGCACTCCGTGCGCTGTTCATTGGGCCAATAGAGAACTTGCACGTTTCCGCCCTCCTACATGTCCCCGTTGTGATAGGTGTTGGGAGATCAAAACCCTTGTCGACCATGCGCGCACATATAATCCTAATGGCCCCGATAGGCCAATCAGACCCCCTCCCATCAATCGATTCGTAGATAAACATGGCCGCTCCGACGATCTCATGTCAGGTATGATCAAGTTTCGGAACATCTATCGGAAACCTGATGGCTCCGAATATGATTCGGCGGAGGCATACATGTTTTGGCTCGTGATCATGATTAACGAGAGTGCTGGGTTCACATACCACGGTTCCGACCGTGAAAAGCACCTTCTTGAACGAGTTTGGGAATCCTCGTACCAGGTTCACTTTGTAGACGATATTGACAACCGGCTAGCTGCCGAATCATTCAGTGAGGAGAGTAGTAGATCCAGCAGTTCCGGCAATCCTGAAGGCGAGCGTCAATCAGTAGTTCCTCCACCGACACCCCCTAGACGTATTTCGGGAAATTATGAAACTGAAGCTAGCCGTTACGCAAGCGAGGCCATGAATTCGGCCAATTCGAGTTTGCGTTTCGCCCAGCCCACTGTTGACCAGCAACTTCCTGTACGCCATATGCGCTCAGAACCGGTCATGCGACACCGTGCCCCTCTCCGTGGTCTTTCGCGCCAGCCCAATTTTCAAATCAGCCGTAACGCTTCTGGTCACTGCGCTGTCAGCATCAACTCATCTCCCATACAGATGAACGCCGCCATTCCGGGTACAGCACAAACACAACCAACTCCTCCTACGTTCAGCAGGCGGACTTGCAATTCCGGATACTTTGCGTACGGGAGATCCAACTTTGAGACCCCTGTTGTCAGTCCGTTTTTGGACATGCTGGAAGGTACTTTGCGCAGAGTGGCCCAAGAAAGGAACTTTGACAACAATCCCAGGTTGAGTGAGGCTTTGTATTATCAGCGTCTCAGCGGTGCTGTAGAACAGGCCATACACGAACATCCAACAGTGGCCGATGAATTTGGACAAGCAAAAAGTCCTAGAGATCCAGTCCGTCCGAAAACGTCCTTTCTCAGAACTATGGCCTCTGTCCCTGCCTTGGCTATGAACAAGCTTAAGGCCGGTAGGAACGCCACTGCTGAGTGTTCTTTCCGTAATATGAGTAGGAAATCTGCTGCCGAACCTCCTGTTCTTCCTACAACCGAGGTAGCTTCTGCAATCACCAACGTTGGGGCTAACGACCCCATTCCGGTATCTCGAACCTGGGGCCTTCATTTGACTATGTCCTCGGTCGGGCGCTCTGTGGGCAACTTGCGAGGCAATACGGATTCTCAACCCTCTGGCGCCTCGCAACTCACTCCCAATATCTCGTCGCAGTCGCTTTCGGCTGATGGCATCACTACAACTGGCCTTATAAACGGAGATGGCGCAATTCATGTTCAGAGGCCATCTATGCCTCTTCGTATACCCTCTGATGCTAAAAAAAACCATCACAGTGTGCCCTCTGCTAGGGGCGATCGGAGGACTCCGTCATCAGAAGCTCTGAGTGCTTTGATCATCCCGCAAGGCAACTCGGATTCTGATAGCGTTAATACTAACTACTTGACAGCTTCCTCTGGACCATCTGGCTCGATTGGCATGTGTGGCTCAACGGATTCATCTCGGGCAGCTGGTTTGTCTGGGTTATCCCCTGGATTCGGTAATTCTGTACCGATCTCCTTTTTGAGAAACGGAACCTCTGCGACGGGCCCACAAGCAACTTTGGCTTCCTCCATTCATACCCATTCCGACTGTATTTCGAAATCTGAGCAAAGTGAAACCTCGAAACCTCGATCGAATGCTTCCAATCAAGCATTATTTGGAGGAGCTGACTCGGGATTTTTTACATCCTCAGGGAGCCAATTGTTCAGCGGTCCGGGAAGCGACATCAATAGAATGGACTATGGAAGAATGGAATCGATGGCCAATTCTGTGAACTCTGATCAAGTACACTCACACGCTCACGCGCATCTGCCTGGTGTAGACACGCTCTCGACATTGACAAGTTTGAACACCGTCAGCTCTGCCAGTCTTATCAGTTACGAACCGTGTCTTTCACGCCCAGACCAAAATTCCCCTTACCTTCACCTCCGTTTGCCTGCGCCGCTGCCTCCCCCTCAAGGCCCCCCATATTCTCATTTTCCCCTTCCAGACAATCTCGGATCTTTGCGCGATAGGGAAGGAACTGATGGCAAGAAGCGAGAACTGAAAGGTTTATGGCGCAAGTTTATGAAGAAGAGATGAGTTGATATCTTGAAGGTGAATCATTATCCAGTGCGTATCGCACTGTATATCGTGGCTGATAGTCTCTGGTATGAAGTGTGTGTGTTTATAGGAAGATGGACTTCTTGGTTGTTATCATTGAATAATACGGCCGATTATTGTGATTATGAGAGTGGGATGGAATGATTGGCAATGTCTTTTTGGATGTCTGATTCGGACATATTGACCACTACTATACACTATACGAAGATGAGATGCTAGTGAAATGTTATGATATGGTGCCAGCCCATGTGTATGCTGTGAAGACTGCCATGTGGAAATATAAGCACAGTGGTCGAGAGTGAAAAGCTGAGGCGTCGGTCTGCGTTCGAATCATTCATTCTTTCCCCTTCAACGCTATGCTTCAATACATTTGCAGAAGCGAGCGACAGCCATTTGCGATGCAAATCCACATGCATACGACCTTTGTTCCGTGAGTGGTGGACACTGGATACTGCCTTGTTTGATTTCCATCGGAAGCGAGCTTGGGCCATGTGTTGTTGTGTGCAGTTAAGCAAGTGCCTTCCACTCCGCCGTTTCATATAGATATCCAATATAAAACCATCTATTCATCACCCTATTTCCCTACTAACCTCCAATCCATCCTCAAAATGCCCTCCTCGTTCCTCCGCAAAAAATTACGACAGACCTCCTCGGCACAGCAGCAGCCGCCTATAAGAAACCCACATAACACCACCGTCCGGCACTCATTGTCGTTACCAGACTTGACAACCCCGCTGCTAGACCCGTCGTCCTGGGAAGAAGTCCCACCGTTTACTTTTACTTTTCCCGCTGTGCATACGCCCGACTCCAAATCTGATCCGAGTTCTATCAAACGGGCTTCAAAAGGAGGAGGGGGGGTTGGTATGGTTTTTTGTCGCTCACCGAAAGAACAACGCCAACAAGACCAGCAAGGATTGGACACGACGCGTCCGAGCGCGAGAGCGATTGGGGTTGGAACTGGGAATACGACCCAAACTCGGAACCGAACCCCATCCCTCATCGAGAACGAAGTCCAGTTTCACAGACCGTTCACGCCAAAGATGGTGGTGAACCCGTTCCCCGGTGGATGGAATGTTGGGGATTTCAGGGAGAGCGATGCGGTTTGGGATAGACGGGGCGTGTCCGCAGGAGTGGGGATGGGGACGAGAGGGAGCATGCTGAATGCAATTTCGAGAAGGAAGACGAGGAAAAAAGGGGCGGCGGAGAAGATGAATATTGTTGTTGCCGGTGGGAAAGGTGTTGGGAAAACAAGGCAAGTCGATTACTAAAAAAGCCCCGATATTTCGCTTGTCGGCTTACATGAGAAATAGTTTTATCAACTTTTTGATCAACTCTCTCCCGCAACAGGGACAAGAACGCGGGCAAGAACAAACAGAAACGCAAACGCAAAACCCAATCTCCTCCCAGTCGCAACGCCCGGCACCAACAACCAAACCAACGGCGTACACCGTCCTCTCCACCATCTCTGACCGCCTTCTCCTCCGTTTAATCGATACACCCGGTCTTGAGCTCCCCCCAGGAGAAGACTGGGTAGCAGCCAAGAAGGGGGAGAGTGAGAGGAGTGTGAAGGGATTGTTGAGTATAGTAGAGGAGCGGTTTGAGTATACGTTGAGGGAAGAGAGAAAGGTGAGGAGACGGGTAGGTGCGGAAGAAGGTCTGGTGCACCTTGGTAAGCAGGATGTCCTCCGGAGGGGAGGAAAGGGGGCAGAGGAAGGGCTAATGAAAAAGTGATTTTGGTAGTGATTTATCTGATTGACGCAAGGGACGTATTGTATTCGAAAGAACCTGGAGCGAAAGAGGTTGATTGGTCATGCTTGGGATTGTTTGATGATAAGCCGAAATGTCATCAAGGTGAGGAGCTAGATTTCGAAAGGGGATACACTTCCAGAGGCGGTTCCGAGCCTCGACTTTCGAACGTTGAGATTGATATAGTAAGTTTCATCACTTTCTCCCTCCTTTACATGTCACAGCTAAAGATGCATGCGGCGGACACAAAAGATTCGCCAGCTCGAAAAACGAGCCAATGTACTGCCTGTTGTGTCGCATACAGATTCCTTGACGATCGACGAACTCGAAGATGTCAAAGCGGCGGTGAACAGGGATTTGGCGGCTGTGTTTGCACGAACACCAGGTAAAGGGTTTGGAGTGTTCCGAACGGGGCATGATGAGTCTCGCCAGGTCAGATCTTTTGAGATATGCACCCAAGGTGAGAGGACAAGAGCTGATATTTGATTTGACCAACCGGTACAACAGCGCGATTCCATTAGAGAGGAAGATGAACATCCAGATGATGACAACATTGACCTGGACGTCGACGACGATACGCAAGGAGACCACCGACCACCAACACCAGATTCGATTCACTTTTCCATTTCCAGTACATCCCTCCCTCTACCATTCGGTATCTTTATTCCCGAACCCAGGGCCGGTTTCAGTAGTGACGACGATCACAACACCCTTGATAGTAATGGCTTCGAATCGTCGTTTTTACGCAAATTCGCATGGGGTGAAGCATCGGCCTTAAATCCTGCCCATTCTGATTTTATTGCGTTGATAGAAGCGGTTTTAGGTGATTATTCAAAAGTGTTGAGGACGAGGACGAGAGAAGTGTTGTATGAGAGCTATAGGACAGAGAGGTTATTGGAGGCAATGGCCGCGAGCTGAGATCGATGAGCGAGGATTTCGATCGGTTCTAATCTGAGTTTGCTGTACAATCTTGATTTTTCATGGTTGGGTATATGGGATTGGAATAGGTAATGTTACTTGCTTTTGCCTGCTTGCGTCGTAGAGTGATGTGTATGCACAGTGTTGATATGCCGAGAAAATGGATCCAGATGCTTGTTTTGAAAGCGATTTCATTTGACGCCGTCGGGTACGCTCCGCATGGCATCTTTATTTGTGATCCGATGTTGTTGTTGATCTTTGTTCTACTTGTTCTTCTCGGCATGTCTGGCAAAGAAACAAAACAACAGGATCCAAAGCAGTGGAAGATGTAGAGTGTGCCGAGTTCGCCGGGTGCAGGAAGCAGAGCAGCAGAGAGCCTGGACTCTTCACACACACGCTCCTTTACACGGCGATGGCACCCCAGAATTCCCAAAAACACCACGCATAATCCACCCGTGCACCAGGCGTGTAGGACGTTGCGGATGCATGCCGTGAGAGTGTGGTATATATGCATCGCTCAGGACATGCACTCGCCCAACAACCACCATGCTACGCCGCTACTCCTCGCCCACCGCTGACTCGAGCGACGACGTTCGCTATATCGTGCCGCAGCCCAAGCAAGCCAACATGTACACCCATCACTGGTCGCAGCTTACAAACCTCGACATGCTCGCAAGGGAAATAGGCTACCACGACCTCCGGAGCCTACCTGACGAGCCGAGGTATCATCCGCATCGTCTTGACCAACACCAACGACAGCCACCTGCCCGTCCGGCCTCTCGAGCGGATAATAGGCCATATAGACCGTGCCCGTACCCAGGATACCAACACCCAAGAGCATTGTCGAGCTCGTACCCTCGAACGTCTCCTTACGAGCTGCACCACCAACAAAATCGTTCGCCATGCTCTCCGAGACATACGGCTACTTGTCCACCTAGAGCGCCTTCACCGCTCAGCCCCAATGCGCGTCCCTTTTCCCTTCTTCAAACCCAAAACCAAAGGTCAAGTCAAAGTCGACCTATATCCCCTACACTCACCCCTCACCCCACCTCTCCTCGCTTCCACCGGCCCATCTCCCCAACCCTGCCTGACCTCTGCCCCAACTCGCCCGAAATGTATCGCCATTCCATCATCTCCCTTCCGTCCCCCTCGCATTCCAGACCGGACTCACCGGCGAATGCGAGTGATAGCTTGAAGGATATACTCGAAAGACAGCCACAGTCGCAGTCGCAATCGCGGTCACAGGGGCAAGGCGGGAAGGGGAAGGAGAAAGGAGATAGAGAAGAGTATGCTGATGTGTGGAGAGGGGTGATGGAGAGACGAATATGGAATATGGGATATTCGAGTGAGTTTCCTCCGTTGGCCTTGAAAACTGGATGAGCGGGGTAGATGGTGCTGATACAAAAATCTTTGATCAAGATCGTCCCCTACATCTTCAAGCACCTCCCAAAGTTCGCACTCGACGGTCGACTACTCTGCCTTCATCTTGCCCTCGCCCACTACAGCCACAGCCGCAGCCCATCAACGTTACCCAAGTCACCCAAGTTACCCAACATACTCCGCCTGCACCATTTACCCAAATCACCGTAGCCAGCCAGCCTAACCACGACCAGACTCCCAGGCCTACCCTCCAATCACCCCCTAAGAAATTGGCATTCCTGCGTAACCTCTTCCCCCTCTCTTCCCCTACCATCACCACCGCTGTACCGTCTACACCTTTTCCTACACCCCTGACTCCACCGCTTACTTCGCCTTTATCGCCTCACGAGACAGCAGACGAAAGGGAAAAGGAAAAAGGGGGAAAGTTTGATGTGGATAAAGTATACGAGCGGTTGAGGGTAGCAGAAGGGAGGGTATCGTTTGATGACTTGGGGCTAGGACTGTACTCGGAAGATAGGGAGGGAGAGGGTGAAGAGGGCGAGGAGATGGAGGGGATAAGCAGCTTGAAAGACGGCTTTCTGAAACCTAATGCGAATGCGAATGATTGAATAACGGCGTCGTTTGCTTTGGTGGATACTTTCATCCTGTTGTATAGCTTATACATTACACAGACTTGTATAACTGTGATACCCCTTCGGTCATAAGTAAGCGATTTACCGTTGCGTCAAGGGGCTCAAGTAACCTGTAGCCCTTAGACACAATCTCATTATTCCGGGCAGTTTGTAGAAGCGTTATGCAAAGTAAGACAGTGAATAATAGAGTTGTATAACGCATGTAAAGTTGGAATGATAATTGAGAATGGATTGTGCATGCTTGTATATAATCAAATGGTATTGCTTCCCATGCCTTTTTTATAACAGAAAACCCCAACTTTGCCCCTATATCCCCCCATTCACATCTGGATGTATTGCATTTAAAGGAACTGGTTCTCCTTGAGCCACTACGAAAAGGGTAATCCACATGGTCAGCATTCGATCTCACCAACATTGTGACAAAAGTAATTCAAAACTCACATTCTCCACGTCCTTGGAGTCCCTCTCAATCCAGTCAGCAGCAGCTTGGATAGAGTCGCAAGTCTGAGCGACGGCAAGCTTGAACTTGCGGGTATCTTGAAACGCAGTCATTCACATCAGCACTCGGTCCCCTCCCAACCCAGAGGATATTTATTAAAAACTCACCCTTGGTTTCGAAGAACGCCTTGACGTCTTCCAAGTCCTTTCGACTAGATAGTTGGGCAAAGGAACCCTTGACGAGGTAGTTGAGGCCGTTACCGTCGGGGTATCGCTTAATGAGCTGTTTTCGATTCGCACAGAACAGGATTAGCACTTGGTACATCTTGTATCATGTCCGCCCGCAAGTGGAGGAGAAGACGTACAGAGTCATAGTTGGCCTTGAAGTAGTTGGCAACCTTCCTTCGGGCGTACTTGTTACCGCCAAAGCCGAACTGGAAAAAAGGAAAGAAATTAAAAGTTAGTCGATTACACAAGGTAGAACATGAAAGGGAAAGGTAGTAGAAAACATACGAAGAAGATGTAAAGATCCTGGTCCTTGACCTTCTTTTCCAACATGGCAAAAGTCCTATCCAACAATTCCTCGTCCCTGGGGGAACAGAGCGCGTACATGGCATCGACCTTGGTACTAGGATTGGAAGGCTTGTTGAACACCTCGAGGATCTTTTCGTACTCGGCCTTTCCACCGTGCTCGACAGCATTGATAAAGATACTTCTCTGAAGGTCTGGAGGGATACGAGAATCGTCATTCTTCTCGAGGAAGGGCTGGAAGCGGTCCTTCATCTCCTGGATCACTTCGGCGTCTTCAGCCGCGGCAGCGGTAGCTACCACCAACTCTCGCAATTCCTTGACGTCGGGAACATCGTCCTTGGCATTCTCGAACCCAAGCTTCTGGACAAGAGGCTTAAAAAGCTTGACCCTAAGCTTGTTGATCGCCTTTCGCACCTCCTCGGGTTGTTCCCACCAAACAGCAGAAAGCTTGCTGAGTGCGGAGCCGATCTGGGACCAGGGTAAGAACTCTGTCTCGGCCGCACCGAGTTCGTGGATGAGACTGAGAGAACCGCTAGTCTTGGCGTAGCCGGCTCGAGCGAGGGTAGCAGCGTCAGAGACAAGGCCGACTCGGTCCTCGACGGTGAAGCTAGAAGCCTGTTTACCGAGCTTGGTGAGCCTTTCGGGAGAGTAGGCGACGCGGAAGACACCGATGGTGGAGGCGTTGAGCTTGAACGCGTCGGGGTTGGCAACGGTAAACGTAGAAGATCGGTCTTGCAAAATGGCCGAGTGGTCGACAGATACTTTGCCGTTGTCGAGAGTGGCAATCTCAAGAGGGACATACCAGAGAGTCTCGTCCTCTTCAGGCTTGACGTCACCAGTGGAAAGGAATCGGTTCTGAGTGACAGTGATCTTGCCGTCGGCAGATTCGTCAACCTTGATGACAGGGAAACCAGTCTTGAGCGTCCAGTTGGCCATGATCTTGGCAACATCCAAACCAGAAGCTTCAGAGATACCTTCCCACAAGTCCTTCGTCTCTGCATTGTTGTAGACGTGCTTCTTGAGGTAGAGAGAAACACCCTTCAAGAATTTCTCCTCACCAACGACGCCAGCAAGCATCCTCAACACGGAAGCACCCTTGGAGTAAGAGATGGAGTCGAAGATTTGAGCAATCTGGTTGGAGTCGGGGCAATCAACCTCGATGGGATGAGAAGACCTCTGTGCGTCAAGGTCGAGAGCACCCTGGAGATGTGTCTTAAGGAATTGGGATCGAGGGTTCCACTCGGGCCAAACACGCTCAAGAATGATGAGCTCACCCATAAGAGTAGCGAAAGCCTCGTTCAACCAAAGGTTGTCCCACCACTTCATAGTGACAATATCACCGAACCACATGTGAGCAAGTTCATGGCACTGAACAACGGCGACACGCTTCTTGGCCGAGAGGGGAGACTTTTCGGGGTCGTAGAGATAGGCAGTGGTTCGACCGGTGATAAGACCCCAGTTCTCCATCGCTCCAGCATCGAAATCGTGGGCGACAAGGGTGTCGAGCTTGGGAAGGGCATATGGGATGTCGAAGATCTCCTCGTAGATGGGCAAGGCCCACTTCTTGATGTCAAGAGCAAACTGAGCCTGCTTGATCTGGTCCTTGGTGGCAAAGATCTTGAGAGGCACAGTTTTGCCGGTAAGCTTGCTCTTGTGCTCGCTTTCGAGTGAGACAAATTCTCCAGATGCGTAGGCAACGAGGTAAGTACTCATGAGAGGCGAAGTCTCAAACTTGCTGATATGCCAATCATCAGACCCAATAGAAGACTCTGTCTTGCCCTCGGTTTTGCCTTCAATCTTGCCTTCGGTCTTGCCCTCAATCTTGCCCTCAGTCTTGGCAAATGAACTGGAGCCACCAAGGAGGGAACCGAGCTCGTATGAGCTGGAGAAGACCTGTTCAATGGACGCGTTGGAAGGAGCCTTCCAAGGTTTGGAGGAGATTTCGGGCATGTTGGAGAGGTTGGTGTTACCGTTGCGGGAGATCATGGAGATGGAGAACTTGGATTTGATCATGGGTTCGTCCCAGCATGGGAAGGCCTTTCGGGCAGCAGTGGCCTCGAATTGAGTCAAACCGTAACTAACAAACGTTGATTAGCCCTTTAAGCACTTGACATCCAGGCTCGTAGACACATACATGGGCTTCTTGCCATTCTCGTCTGCATCACCTTCGCTCCTGTAGTAACCGAACATTGAGGCATGCAGCTCGGACTCGAACTTGAAGAACACCTTGACATCCTTGGTACCTTCTTTCAAACCACCGCCGGGCAACTTGTCAAGAGAAATAGTCGCCCTTTCCTTCTCTTCATCAAGCTTGAGTTCTTCTTTCGGGATGACCAAAGAAGATGTAGTTTTGAGGTCAGAGGTGGAAATGGCAATGTTTGTGATGGAGAGGTCCTTGTTGAGGTGGAATACAAGTTCGGAAGTAGAGGAGTTGACATCGAGGGTGATAAGGGCTTCACCGGAGAAGGTGGGAGGGGAGGAAAGAAGGTCGGTCTTGATCACAATGTCATAGTGCTGTGGAGGTTATCAGCTATGCTTCACGCTCAATGAAATAAAAGACTGACGTTGGGGTAAACATTCGTGGGCAATCGGTAGTCATCCTGTGCACTGGCAGCGACAGCACCACCAAGGACAGAAGGGATGTCAGACATGTTGTTATCGTGTCGGCAGAAGCAAAGGTTCCTTCTGTAAGACTGGAGAGAAGAGTTCTTGTTCGAAAGTTTGTTGGTGTTCTTATCAGATACGAGATAAAATAGAAAATGAAACTCAGCGCCTAATCGGACGGGATGACCGACGATGACGACTTACGGAGAGGACAGTAGCGCGGAGAGCTAGTGGGCTTGCGAGTTGGGATACGTTGCGCGAGAGGAGGCTGCGTTGTATGTGCGGATTCCTTGCGAGACCGCGAGAGAGCATGAAGAGGAAGGAAGAAGGAAGGAAGAGATCGAGTTGGGATATGGGATATGCTGTGATGCAATGGGAAGCAAAGAGCGCCGGCCACCACGACGCCAAGTTACCGTACCGACAGACCTCCACCAGCGCCTATTCGATCCCCCCACCATTTAGACGCTTACTATGCGCTATGCGCGCTCTGTGTATACTTCATGCATAGACCGGCCGGCTCAAATCAACGAATAGGCAGCTACAGTGGCATTCGTATGCATAGGACAGACAAATATTTGTATGTTGAATAACAAGGAGTATAGTAATGTACAGATTTGCGTAGTTTCCTTATCTGAGAAGCTGATGTTGAGATCTAATCAATAGAGGAGAGATGAGTAGAGGCCGAGAGAAAGTTCCGAGATCAGGACATAAGATTTAGTGTCTGGCAGCGCTGGGAGTACGGATGAGGGTCAAGAACTGTGACGATTTGTCAGCTCGAGTTTGAGAAGATGGAAAGTTAACAAACTCACCTCCTCTCGCGTCTTTTGCTGCTGCCTGAAACATCCCAACATGGTGCTGGTGACAGTGGTCGCGCCGGGCTTCTGGACGCCTCTCATAGACATGCACATGTGCCTATAATTTCCCAATCAGTTTATGGAATATGGTATACACCTAAGAATGACACTTACGAAGCCTCCATCACAACAGCGACACCCCGAGGGCGGATGGCCTCTTCAACAGCAAGAGCAACTTGCTTTGTGAGACGTTCTTGAACTTGAAGACGACGGGAGAAAGTTTCGGCGATACGAGCGAGTTTGGAAAGACCCAAAACAAGCTTGCTGGGGATATAGCCAATAGAAATCTATCAGAGCATTAGCATAACCCACGAAGCCGACGCAACAGTAACATACCTTTCCAGTGAAAGGAACCAAGTGATGCTCGCAAAGACTAAATACCTCAATATCCCTCACGATAACCATCTCATCGTGGTCTTCCGCAAAGACTGCATCGTTGATTACATCTACAAGCCTCTCCTCGTAACCCTTAGTCATCCACAACAAAGCTTTGGCATATCTTTCTGGGGTACGTTGCAATCCTTCCCGGTCAGGGTCTTCACCAATGCATTCAAGCACGGTTCGAAGAGCAGAGGTGAGGAGCTCCATGTTGGCGGACTTCTCTTCGGGGGTGGAGTGCAGACGGAGATGTGTGGACTTGGCTAATCGGGGTGTCAATTTTTCGGTGGTTTCATAAAAATGACGCTAGGATACTTACCAGGCCATCCGAGACCCTCTTCATCAGCAATCCCAGAGATACCCATGTGAGGTTCAACAACCCCTTTGGCAGCCTGCACCAACCCCTGTTTATCCAGTTCTTCCCTGACCTCGCCCCTCAATTCGTCCATTGACTTCCCATCCGGTCTATGATCAAGATCATCGTCATCCTCTTTGGGCCTTGGAACTCTAGAAGAGCTGGTACTGGGGAAAGGATAAGTCAAACTAGCTTCCGCACCGGTGGTAGGGGTAGTCTGACCAGACCTGGGGCGGAAGCCGTAGCCTTCACGCGCCTGACGAGCATACTGGGGAACAGACGGGAAGGATACCCTACCAGTAGCAGGGTTAGGACGGGAAAGGCCCTTGTCAGCGGGCCAAGGACGTTGAGGTTGAGGGTAGGCTCCGCCAGACCTCAAACTTTTGGCTCCACTAGATGGGGATAAGTCGTTACCGCCTTCGACCACATTTACACCCGCCGCTACGGGAGCAACACCAGCTGCGAGCGAGTCGGCAAGGATAGAATTTGTAGGCGGTGAACGAGCGTTGCCCGCCATCCTGCCGCGTTCCCAAGAACCAGTAGAGGATTCGGAAAGGAGAGAGAGATTGTTGAGGTTGGCGGTGGGGATAGAACGGGGAGACTGAGGGGATGCGCGGGAGTCGGCGAGAGGGTCAGTTGTGGAAGGCATAATAACGGCTGTGTGGGCCGGAGTGTGTGTATAAGGGGTGGTTAATATGTACTATTTGTCAAACGAAGATTTGTTTACTCGAGATGGCGAGATGGCCTTCCTGCTCCTCCGGAACTTGCATCACGCAGTCGATCATCCAATGGATATTCTGCTCAGGCACAAAAAATCACCACGGTGCAGTTAGGCGCGGGGAAGGTGGAGGCTGCTTCCGCACCTATTCTCCTTGTTGTCCTTGTTGTTGTATGTTGGCTTGCAGCGTCTATTGAAGAGACAAGACAATAGTCAGCAGCAGTAGACAACAAGCAATTTATGATCGAGTATAGCTTAAGGAAGATCACGAGCACAACAATAATGAATTAGGAACAAAGACGCGACAATTCCAATGAGTCTCCAATTAAGAAGGACTCCTCAGACAAAAAAGCAGAGCTGAGGATTGAAATGCAGCTGTGGGACAATGAAAACAGGTACTTGATTCCATTCGTGAAAGATTACTCCAACCACTGCTGTTCACAGGCGTATTTAAAGAGGGGGGCAAGAGAACGTTTGGCTGTCATATCGGGAGGGTTATAACACGACGACGGTATTGTCATGCTTATTGTTGATGGAAAGCGCCATCCTGAATGATTGCCATGTTTCTACCGGACATCAAAGCACTTGTAAGGATGAAGTTGTTCTGATGCCTTAAGCTGAATCATGTTGTATTATAGAAAGAGCGCTGCTCCTGAGTTGATGAGCATGAGGATTACTGCCCAGAAAGACAAAATAATTAATAACGGATTCCAAGGACGAAATTGGACGACACGCGTCATTGAGTGCAGAAACCATGCTTCCGCTTTTGTCGGCGATAATTTGCATCTGAAGCTTAACACCGATACGTCGTAGCTGCCACACTCACCTCTCCGCGGGGGAATCCTCACTTGCTTGGGAGCGGTGGGATTTGAATCTCGATTCAAGGTTACAAGTTTCTCTCCAGCCTTCAAGTGTAGTACATCAAAAAAAATGGTGAGTACTTGCGGATCATCCTCTACAGGCATGGGCGTACGACACCATCCTATCAACAATTATTCGGAGAAGAACAACAAAAACGACTTCGACGGTGCTGTAATGAACGTGGAAGAGCAATAGGCGGCATGGGGCGAGGTGGTGATTGGCGCATACTCATGACTGGGGAGTCGTCAAAATTTACAGGCATGGTGGAAGACGGGGGATGCAGGAGGAAGGTCTGGACAACAATTTTCACGCAAAGATCATCGATATCGACCCACTTTCAAGTTTTCAACCCGACGCACAAAACCTACGCCCATGCCTACTCCCCACCTTTACTCGCGCAACCGCTGACCTTTGATTCCTTTTTCAGACCAAGCGAACAAAGAAGGTCGGTGTCACCGGTAAATACGGTACCCGTTACGGTGCCTCCCTCAGGAAGACGTGAGTCGAAACAGTCTTTACGGCTATTGAATATGGTGATTGACAATGATCTTTAGCGTCAAGAAGATGGAAATCACCCAGCACGCTCGATACTCTTGCCCTAACTGTGGCAAGGTCAGTTCTCCAGCTTGTCTTACCTTAAAAGCATTAGACTAATCCAGACATAGATCGCCGTCAAGCGAACCAACGTTGGTATCTGGGCTTGCAAAGCCTGCAACAAGTCTTACGCCGGTGGTGCCTACACCTTCGGTACCCCTTCTGCCGCTACCGTCCGATCTACCATTAGGCGATTGAGGGAGGTTGCTGAGGTTTAAGGGATGGTCGAGATGTATTGCATAGCCGATTAGCAATGATCAACTTTTCTTCGGATGGTTTCAGCTTCGACAGTGGTTGTGTACGGATCATTCGCGCTAATTATTATCATTTGTCGAGCAGCGGTCTTCACGTGGCACAGTCTAAATACATCGAATTGTTCCGGCAACTACTCGCTACAAATGCCACATGTTTTCTCCTTGCCACATCTGCTCCTCAATCGACGGCATAGCGGCTGGCTCGGCGGAGGCGGATCCAGTTCCCGTAAGGCTGCTTGCTGTCTCGCCATTCGACACGACATTCATGGAAACATTATGGGCCCTCGATTGAAATCGGCTATCGAGTCGTGGATCGCCCTGCTGACTGTCTGCGTAAATATTTTCAAGTTCCTCAGCATTGTCCCACGTGGCAGGGAACGTGATTGCGTATTGCTTCAGCCCGACTACACAGGCCAGACATTCCCCCCGTCCGCGTTGGGCTAAATGTAGGCCCGCTTCATATATTGGATGGTGGATACTGAGCCTAATAACGATTTTTTTTAATCAATGGTCGCCCTGTAATTAATGATGAGGTTGAAAGAATGGACTCACGGATCTAGACTCAAATATTCATTCTCTGCCAATACAGCAACCAGCGCCGCGATCCTCAATGCCGCATGTTCACTCTCTTCCTTTATCCTCCTCTTCACACTTTCCACTTCAACCCCTATCCCCATCCCTACACCTCCCATTTCCATCGCGCCTTTCCTCTCTTCCTCAACCCCCGACTCTTCTAGCGCGCGATAAAGCACAAGCCACAGAGCATGATGCGAAACGTCTGCCGAACATGCCGCAATAGCTTGGAGAAAATCCCAGCTTTCGGGCCAAACGGGTGGGACGCCCAATTTTGAAAGGTAGTTTGTCCGCCAGACAGAGGCAGAGTGGATGAATGTGCGGAGGAGGGATAATGGGATACCGGAAGTTTGGAGATGGGGAGAGCAAAGGCGGAGGGAGAGGGCGCGACACATGGAGGCGGCGGATTGGGCGGCGGAGAACCATAGCTTCAAGTGACGAGGGGGGACGGTTGCACTTAGCATTGCGGGATTAGGATAGTTGGAGATGTACTTACGATTGCTTGGTTTGGCTCAGAAAGGCTTACTGGGGTAAAGTTTAAGAGATTTGCCGTATTCCCAGGAGGTTCGAGATCATAGTCATCGTCTAATCTTGTTATGATACGTGATCGTCAGATCGATATCCTCGTTCTCCATGGGGGAAAAGTGAAAAGGCTTACAAACAAGGTTTTATCCGATAGAATACGGACCGATAACTATCAGTAACGATGAGGATCCACCATATCAAGACAATATCTGTCCGTTCTTTCTCGTCGGGAATAGTGAGGATTGCTCGTGTGGAGTTATATCCCATCGATAAGAGGTGTTTAACAGCGGCAGTGGCATAGACCGCTTGATAGTCTTTTCATGACTGTTTAGTCTTACGGAAAACTCTTATGACGGTGGCGGACTTACTGTTTTTCTTGACGAGAACCTCTGATAATTAAGGATGAGTTCAGTATGAGCATTCTTGTGAAGAGGTAGGAAGACTTACGGCCCAGCAAGCCTTCGAGGTTGACCAAAGCTTTGATATTATCTATACTCGGTATCCTCCAGATCCTGCACATTTCACACACTTCCCTTGCCCGGATCACAGCCATCTGCACTAACCGACTCCTCTTCATACCCCTGCCCTTTTCCCGAACTCCATGTTCCTCACCATCGCTGCGGCGTTGAGAGCACTCATCTCTATCTCGTTGGATAACAGGATGATCAGAAAAACGAGCTCCCCATGCGAGAGCAGTAGCGAGGATAGGATGGGAGATAGGGCCTTGAGGGTGGGTGTTGGGTGTGTAGAGGCGTGCACGGAATGTAGGCGGATCGTAACATGGATTACGAATGTGTGCTACGGAAAAGAACGAGTCGATTAGGTCATCGGCCAGTCTAGCCGCATTGCCATTAGTATAGATATAGAGAAGGTGATGAGGAACAGCTTACTTGGTAAGTTCGTCTGCTTCCAGACTCTTATGCACCTCACTCGGTTCTTCTTCCCAGACCTTGCCTCCCATTTCTTCCCATAAATCGCTTTCGCCGCGCTTGCAAGATTCAATACTGGCTACATCGGAATATCCCAATACGGGAGTGAGAATGGGATAAGGAGAGAGGAGATAGCGAATAAGGTCATGCTGCTTCTCACCAGGAGTGAGAAATGGTGGTGGTTGCGGTGGCGGGTGATTAGGAAGAGATAGTGGGAGTGGTAAAGGAAGATTGAGGGATAAATTTTGGGTAGATCTTAGGTTCGCCAGTAGGTGGAGGGAGCTAAGGAGTTTGTTAACATCACGACGCGCCCATATGGCCTGCGGTCAGGCTCACTCTGCTATGGCACTGGCATTCTCCCTGACATGCTGAGCGGCTTGCACCCGATGAAGCTTATCCGGATCAACTCCATCCCCAGCCATACTTGATGCGATGCCCATCGCAGGGGACTGCATCCCACTGTGATCCATCTTGGGGGTAGAAGATGCTTCGCTATCCCGGCTTTCGTTGCTGATGTGCCGTTCTAGCTCTGGGCGAACCGAACACGAAGCAGAACTCAGTGGTACCGGTGGTGGTTGAGATTGACTTTGATCTTGGTTGCTTTTTCTTCTCCTCTTCCTACGAGAGCTGCTGAGATGTTCTTCGTCTGCTTTCTTCTTCTTCTCTGCCAGGGCTTCGATATAATTACTGGTACACTCAGTGCCTTTGGATTTACATTGTTCACACTGTAGAACAATGGGACTGGAGTGAGTTTCGCCTTCTCATATCAAAATCGTAAAGCTTACCACATCCTTCTTATCAGCTCTCAAACACCTGATCTTTCTTGACCGGCATTGATCGCAGGCAATGTTCTGCTTCCGAGTCACACCCGGAATCAAGCCCGAAGAAGAACTGGCGGGAGTAGGGTGGGCCATCGATGGAGTTGAGGAGCTTGATCCCGCAAAAGGCGCTGCATTATTTTGAGCCATGGTCTTAGCTGTCCTTATGGGTCTATGTATGATTGAGATGAGAAAATGTGGCCGACTCGTTTTATCTCGGCGATTTATCTTATAGACAACCCATTCTCGTCCTCTGCACAGACTTTCCTCGGATCCGAAAGCAGGCGATCCAAGAAGGCACCAGAGATAAGAAAGTGATGATGTCACTTTGAACAGTTGTTTCTACGAAAACATGTCACTCTCCCCGCCCGCCGCAAACGCCTAAAAATAGCGCACAAATCACCATCTCTATGCTCCAGCTAATGTCCAGCCGCCCCCACTTATAGCCGAAAAACATAGCTGAGGTATGCTCCCGCCATGGGAACACCATCTCCTCAGCATGTCTCTTCAACAACAACCAAACGCTCAAGGCGGCAACACCTCCCTTTGACAAGGTGGAATGTAATGGGCCAGCAGCAGAATCGGACGGCCATGGCGGAGAACTGTTACGTCAAGGACACCTCACCAAGGTCTCGCAGGGTGATAAAAAAGAAGTATCTGCGAAGTTTTGCGAAGTACTGCCCCTTGGTATCCGCCACTCTTGCTCCGTTTTCGACTCTGATGGATATTCCGGCGTTAAGTGTATGTGTCTTCTTTATCACCAAATTAGCATTAGGTGACCTATTTAATTAGCAAAGATGGTACAGTGATAATGGAATCATCCAGCCTGATCCAAAAGCATCTTTAGTTCTGTCGGCGGTGGGCCTTGCTCTAAACGTGGTTGCAAACATCCTGTTGGTAATACGCTTCTCTTCAAAAGCCCCTTTTTGGGTAGATCACTCCACCAAGTAAGTATGCAGATCTATCCTTAGAGATGGGATTAACGTGACCTGAAGATGGTCTCTATATTGCTGGTTAGGAAAAACAGTCATCGCCGCCATCAACCTCATCCTCTTCGGTATCCTCACTCGTAACGAAGCAGGCTACCAGTACCTTGAAGGCTTCTGGTGTGCAATCGTATCTTTTATCGGCTCATCGCTCATCTCCTTCACATTGTTATTCCACTATTTCCTGGCCTTTGGACACTCAAAATCTGATAACTCCGATATGAGAAGTGAAGGACGGCGCTTCATGCTTTCGGTCACCGCTTTCGTTGCGATCTTGGCTGTGCAAAGCTTCGTTTTCTCAAAAATCGAGCATTGGGATTACGTTAGCGGGATATACATGTCAGTCCAAACTGCACTTACTATTGGTTATGGGGATTATGTCCCGACTACAACAGCGGGGAAGGTCCTCATTTTCCCTTTTGCTGTACTCACGATAAGCCAACTGGGTAATGAAATTGCTTTGATCATCGGCTTTATCAAACAGAGAGCAGAAGAGAGGAGGAACAAGTGGAGACAAAGCTTTGAAGGTGCAATGCATCGTGAAGCAAACTCTTTGAGGCCAAAAGCGGGTTTGACGGAAGAGATGGCGTTGGTGTATAGGATTAACTCCCGAGAGGAAATGTAAGTCCTCAATCTCACTTACAAAACTAGAGTTGTATGACTGAGATATGATTGGTAGGATGAGTCAAATGTATGACTTGATATGGAGTGCGATGGCCCTGGTTGTATTCTGGGTGTTAGGAGCGACAGCATTCTCACAGATAGAAGGATGGACTTATGGGCAGGTACCATTTTCAAGATCTGCAAGAGAGGGGCTGATTCAAACAACTTCTAGCAACGCGATATACATGTGTATGATTCTATCTCTTACTATAGGATTCGGCGACTACACACCTGTACAACCTGCAGGAAGAGTTGTCTTTATCGTATACGCACTCATGGCTGTGCCTATCGTTACTTCATTCGCCGTACAAACCATCACCGGTCTGGTACGTGATTTTCTCATGATTTTGTTTACGTTTACTTCTATACTGACTTTTCTCGCGGCTGCATCTCTAGCTGAGCACAGTTTCACAACGCAAAGTCAATCGTGAGAGTTTCATCACCGAACAAAAACGTTCTCCAGAGGCTTTTGCTCCACACATGGATCACATTGACAGGTACCACAAATCGTATGCCGATTTGAGGGATAAGGTTCTCCAAGGAAACATTGGGTCAGATGGGCGTGATGATGGAAGAGAGAATGGAAGTGACAATAGTAAAGGCGAGCACAGCGAAGTAGGAGCAAGAGCAGAAGCAGAAGCAGAAGCAGAAAGAGGAGGAAATGCGTCGAATGAATCTAAGAGGGATCTACAAGAGGAAGGGAGTACGAAAGTCAATATCCAGGGTGCCGAGGAGAATGGATTAGATGAAACGATAGACCAATTCCGGGAAATGGAGAAGGAAGACCTTGAGGAAGACACCCAACGAGAGAAAGGTGATTCATCAAGCCACGGCCTCAACTCCGATACTAATAACCGAACAGAACAATCAACCCATCCGGCCGTAGCTGAGTCGGAGTCTGGTAGTCATTTTATCATCTCCAAGGAAGAACGTCAGCTTGAAGTCGATTTGCTGAAGAAGCTGTTGGCGAAGACCGTCAGTTTTGAGGTTGAGGCGAGGCAGATGTTGTTGGATAGCATGGAAAAGAGTGTCGAGCGAACAATCTTACTCGCAGACCGAAATGGTGAGTGTTATCTCTCCTATTCCGTCCTTCGGTTTCTTTCAGATGGTTTACACATAAAATTATAATAGTGCAGATCCGAGATGTAAGAGCTGTAAGAGGGGATGATGCCAACATCGTGTCCGTCTGGGCAGGGGAAGAGCAAGCACAGCGTAACGCAACGGAAAAGCACAAGAATAACAAATCCTCTTCAATTTTGGGAGCAGAACCTGATAAACAACATCATTTCAAAGGAAGCCCTTCAGACATGCTTGCTAGGGTAAGCAATTATCGCTCTCTGTTCGCCGAGATCCTGGTGTTGGGGGGGATATTGCAGAAGCTTGAAGGAGCCGAGTTAAAGCAATTTGAGAGGTGGCGTGGAAGGCCGCTGAAAAAGATGGATGGCAGAGATGGGGTTGAAGGGCGCGAAGAGGATGAAGTGATGAATGATGAGATACGGAAAGTAGCTCATGGACGGGTGGAAGGTAATGCTGAGGATATGAAGGCAGTGGGCAAAGATAGATGGTCAGGGTTGATGAAGGATTTGATAAAACGACAAATGAGAAAGATGACGCATAAAGACGGGTGGGATAAGAAGGATATGGTCTAGGAATATTCGATAATGTTCGGCTCCATCGAGAGGGTATCTTCATCAGGCATATGTCGGCGGGTCAGTAATTTTGAGCCAATTGATTACCTGTATGATTAGTTATGCATGTTGTAAGCCATTGAATCGGATATTTGCCATCAGCTTCGGGGGTGGTAACATTTTGAACACAAAGTCTTGAACTGGCCTAGGATCGAAAGGTTTTTCCTGTGAATCATGCTTATTCATACTTTACACTCCTCTGCTACTATGAAAGGGCATCTAATCGTTGATATTTTTGTCTACTGTACCAATACCTGTGTCTTGGCGGCTTTCGCTTGCTCCTCAACTCTCTTCTCCGTCTTGCCCACGCTTTCAGTCCACGCTTTGAATTGCTCGGCCAAGGTATCAAGCTGTCTACCCTCAAGGACTCTAGGCTGAACCCATGTGATGTCTGCTGTACCGTCTACTTGATCAAGGGAACCTCGGATGAGCCCCAAACTGATCCGGTCATATCAATCAATTGAACGATAAAGAAAAAGAAAAAGAAACTTACCTCAAAGCCTTCATGATCAGGTGTTCGACCTCGTGCACAGGCAACCTTGTCGCCTCTCCGATACTTTGGAATGTCATCAATCTACTTGACCCATCCCTTGGTCTCGCGAAAACGGTCTGAATAAGCGCCATCAGACAGATCTTTTGGCGCAAGAAGGAGAGGGAAGCTTCCAAGATGGGTTCGTTTGGCAGGTTGTTGCAAAGAGATTCGAATTTTCCAATTTCACCGGCATTGAAAGCGGAGATCATGGACTTGATCCATTCGTATTCTGTGCCGACGAGTGTTTGGAGGATAGGGTGTTGCAGCTTTACAGTGGTCAGGCGATGTTTTGATTCAGGCGAACCAGATAACTCACAAGCTCTCCAAAGTTATAGATGGTCTCTCCCAACAATGCCGCGATGCACAAGTCATGTGCCCGACTCTTCCTGTCCTCCGCTTCCAACTCCGCATTTACGTCCACACAAGCAAGATACAACAACGCATTCTTGTAATACGGCGCATAGTCTGCCTTGACCTTGAAATAGTCGCCCGCTACACCATAGTATCCAGCATTCACCACAGGCTCCACTGTATCTTGTTCAGACAAGATCTTCTCACATTCGTCCAAGGATGATTTGCAAGCAGGAAGATCGCCAAGGAGAAGTTGAGCATAAGCAATAGAAGAGAGGGAAAGGGCGAAGGCTGAAGCTGCAGGTGGTGGGGGAGCGGGAACTTCGGGAGTAGAATCTGTAGCGGGTTTGGGGTAGGGAGAGGCGAGGCGTGAATGGACAGACTGGAGGAATTTGAGAGTAAGATCGGGTTCTGCGGAACAAAACATCTCAGTGTTAAGTGATGCCTCGCTGTTTTGCTGTGCGGTGACTTACCAGAGAATTCGCGGCCAACTCGTCGGGCAATCTCTACCAGCTTTAAAGCATTGATCTTACTCTCAACTGTTGTGATGAACCTAATCATCCTTCATCAGCACTTGTCTCCTGGGCATATGCAAGGTGATGCGCACTTCTCAAACAGCTCGATCTGGTACTGTCCAGTCCCGGGAAGGAACACAAACTGGGTCAATGTGACAGTCAAGTTATGCCACAGCCTAATCAACTATTAGCCCCTTTGTCGTTATCTTAGTGTCCAAGAGGAGCGACGCACTTTCGTTCATATTGGTCCTTGATCTTGGTCCACCAAGGCTTGAGCTCCTCTGGGGCCGAAGCGAGTTGAGAATCAAGGTACGCGGCGGGAGACGTCGAGACGGATGCTGGAGGGTCAATTTCCATGGTGTACAGTTATTAAGAGAAGGAGAATAGGATGAAAGAGAGTAGTGAAATAGAATGTCACGACAGCTCAAGATGTCATCGACCATCAGCGACGCGCGAGCGATTATTAACAGAATAAGGGTGTAACTAAAAAGCCCTGTAGGCTTAATTAACCCACTGTTTCACATGTCTCGCCTTATTGACCGCTACAATTCCTCTTCTACTCTTCTTCTTTTTGTCCTGTTTGTTGTTACACATACAGAATATACGAGCAGAAAGAACTAAAATTTGCCATCCATGGATACACAAACCCAGAGCAAAGAATACATATCATGGCACTCAAAACGCTATCAAACGACTACATCATCGATCTACCCATTATTCGCCCTTACCCCATAACGACAATTTTTATCAATAAGCATATATACAAAACTAGAAGATTTTAACCAATATCTTCTCTTGGAAAGCAGTCGAAGGGTGGTCATCCTTGAAATCCTGATAATAGCTGTCAATCGCATCAAGGAAGTCGAGGTCTGACTTGAGGTCGACATCTTTTGAGCGGTGGAACGGAGTGCGCGCAAAGACCTTGAAACCAAGACCTAGTCCACCCGCAAGAGCGATCTTCAACACCATCAGTCTTCTGGTGAAATCATTAAAGGAGAAGTAGGGATTCACAATACCGTAATTGAAGATGAAGGTTGCTACATCCCAACTACCCTTTAAGAAAACGGCATAGCCCTGAATCTAGATGAACAACCCCGCCCAAAAAAGCGCCCACCAGCCGGCATAAGGCTGGAGCCTGGAAGGCGCCGGGAGGAATTACTTGCGGTCGATTCCTTAGGCTTTAATGACGACGTTGAAGCGGATCCAAGTGATGGCCATCACGCACCAATTGCTATGGGAAAGATTAGGTGCGTAAAGTAGGCTAACAGGCTAAGAAATGTGGGCAAGGTGGGATACTTACAACATGGTGGCTGCAGTACAGAAACTTGTCAACGCATCAGCACTAAATTATTCGCATCATTCGCTTGGGGGCAGCTGCTCACTTGAGGATCCAGTTCAAGACGACCTTGGAAGATGACCGCAATTGCAAGGTAGGACAGACATGTAAGAAACATGACCACAATGCAACACGTATATGGAACACCATGTCTGCTGAGGCTGGTCAAGACTCGAGGTGCTTTGCCATCGAGGGCAAGGGCGTGCAACGAACGAGTAGCATTAAAAGTGAAGGCATTACCAGCCGAGAGAATGACAATGATAAGACAAGCGTTGATGATGGAAGGTAGTACTTTGATCTTAACATTTTCCATTGAGATGACACTGTTCGCCATCAGTATCTGACTGGAAGGAACAGGAGGAGAATTGAACTTACTAGGGACATCCACCGGCATATGTGTCACTACCACCGAGCAAACTGCATGACAGCCAGTTAATAGAGCTCGGTTTGTCACATAGAATTACTGACGTGGAATCATTGGAAGGAAGCAGAATCCCAACGCATACGGCACCTCCGACAAAGAAGAGCATTAGCCTCTTCATGAGGGTTTTAAAGGCCTTCGGGACAGTTCGTCGTGGCTCCTTTGCCTCGCCGGCAATCATGGAGAGATATTCGGGCCCGCCCATACTGAATCCAGCCACGTTGACGGCGTTGACAAAAGAAAGAAGACGATCAATGGCTGAATCGCCTGCCCATGGACCGGGGTTGGCCCAGTATCAGAAACCAAAAGCACTATTCTTGAATGTTAGCCGAGGCTTCCCGATCGATTGGGTAAAGGACACACTCTTTGTCGGGTTACCACCTGACATGACAACTACCGTGTAGATCAACAGACCGGTAGCAAAGAGGATCTTTCCAAGGGACAACCAGACTGGATGGCGAAAAGGTTAGTGAGGTACAAGTGCTTATCAAAGATTGCATTTACATTCCGCTTCGCCAAAAATCTCCCCTCTGTAGACATTCGGGGAAAAGTACAAGGCGATGAACACCGTGATTGAGATGGAAGGACTTCGCCATAACCCCAGTAGGCGCAAAGGGTATTAATCACGGTACATTCGAAGATGACATAGGATGTTTGAGCAAACTTAATCAGTTGTCAGTCTCCCTATGTTAATCAAACAGGGGGAGAAGGCGCTTACGAAAGATTCCATCCAACAGCCACACCCAATGCGGGATCTACCGTACGACCGGCAAGATGGATAAAAGCTCCGTCGTATGGGAACAAACTGACGATTTCTTGCTGGCATTGTCCGATGGAATAGACGATTGTGGCCCAGAACAAGAAGGCTTGATGAAATTAGATTTCGAATGCAGAAGTTTATGTAGGAGATCACTCACCAATCAATAAGGCAAGGAGCCCAGAAGGAACACCATTACCGATAGCGCCTCCAATGGCTGTGAGCTGGATCTGTCTAGGGTTAAGTCGTCGATGATTGATGGACTCGACCACTCGAGCGGCCATAATGTCGTCGGCCTCGTCGGAGGTTGTGTCATGGATAAGGATGACGGGCGTATCGACATCCTTGCTGATACCATCTTCGACCTCATGTGCCTTGTTATGATCTTCTATCGTGCTTATTTGTTAGCCGTGCCGATCCATTAGCTTTCAAGATCTCCGCGCGGAGAATGAACTGTTCGAAATGACATCGCAACGCTGAGATAGTTAGCTTTTCGTGATGCAGACCTGGGAGTGGGTAATGAATTGCCTCTTATATACTGCACCGACAGACTATCCTGTCCCAGTACCGCGACGACGTGTCCAAGTTTCGTCAAAAAAATAGAAATGGTGCGAAATGTGATTTTGAGAAGTGCGAAATAGCTCTTCATCGCTCGACCATGACCGCGGAAGAGTCCTTATTATTACGCATTATTACCAAACAACCGCTTCGTATCCTCCACTAACCATCACTGATGAGTGATGGATTGAATTGATTAATGGGTTCGGTGGCGCATCAGGATCAGCTGTCGCACGGACCATTTCTTGCACTTCCCATTTTACAGAAGTGCATTTTGCACTTGCGCCACATCGCATTTCACAGTTTTCAAAATCACATTTCGCATTTTCTATTTTTTGACGAAATTTGGACACGTCGTCCGGTAAACCTGGACCTTGTCAACGGTCCCGTCTACGATCGCTTTCAATGCGACATCAAGCTGATCGAAAATCGGGATTCTGGCTCCCGTCAGATGGTGGGCGAAGTCCAAATGCGCCAATGAGCTGGTAAATAAAAAAGTGGATGTGCGTTTTCGTCGCTGGGTTCCTGGGCGGGAATGTTTGACGGCTCGAAGAAGATTCCGTGCCGGGGACCTGGGACGGGTGACACAAGGATGACGAACAACAGTGAGTAACAACAATAACAACCAATTGTCACCTCCCTAAAAATTGCTGTGTTGCAAGGCTTCGTACCTGACTCGTGGCTGTGACAAATCAAAACAACAACGACAAAACAATATAATATAAAAAATAGTGCGTGGCGCGAGCCGGCCACTCAGTAATTAGTAGTATAATAAATTAAGGAATTACTCATGCGCACTACATACCCGAAGTCATAGGTCCGGTATAGCTCTCGTTCTTCGGGATCGATCGAGACGAAAGGGACCGAGAGCTTTATTTAGCTACAGCTAACCAGCAGCAGTCGGGGGTAGCTCATCGAGACCGGCTAGCTGACATGAGCCGTTACAGGATCTGCAAAGAGGCCGCGCACAACACTTTTACTAGTATAATACCTTGTTCAGCGATGTGGAAGTATGGTAGGCCGAGTTGTCTCCGCTAGCGTACCCTTATCTTAATTAACATAAGTTTATTGCCCCTTCGAGCGAGCTCCCACGTTCAACGAAGGATGTTCAATCCACCAACGCAGCACATGATGGTAGATTGTTCCATGACAGCTCCCGCTCAAAATCGTCGTTCGATCATCCAACGCAGTAATGACAGGAGTCGTAGCATGGCCACTTCCGTCTCAATATCGTCATCCTTTCGTCGCTGTAGCTGTTGCGCCCTAGACTGAACGACCTTCGCCTTGGTCCGAACTCGAACTCCTCCTGTCTCATGTCAGGAGGGGGCTGCTCATCGTACGATTCAGCTGCAAGCGGTACAGTAGTATTCTCCTGTTGCAGGGATCCCTTTTTTTGCTCAGCAAGATGACTGCATGGAACTCGAACGGTACGCCCAATGGGCCAACTTCAATACATAAATGAAGTGCCTTCTTCTTATCATGTCCTTTTGCTCTTTCCTTTTCTTTCTCATTCACAAACCAATCTCATACTTCACACACTCACGTCCACATACGTACTCACACACATAACACACGCAGCATCCCTTACCGACTCAGTCTTTCGTTACTATACGTACGATGAAGTACTCTGCTACCGCAGTCGCCGTTATGGGTGCCCTCGCCATTCAAGCCACCCCAATCAAGAGAGATGCTTACACCCCAACCGACATTGATATCCTACAGTATGCGTTGACTCTCGAGCACCTGGAGAAGTGAGCCATGTTTTTCTGATCTTGTTTCTGGAGAATCCTTCCTGACACTCCTCCCCCCTTCTCTACTACCCTAAGCAACTTCTACTCCTGCGCCCTCAACAACATGGACGCTCAAGCGTTCGCCGATGCCGGATTCCCAGCCTGGGTACGGAACAGGTTTGAGCAGATTGCCGCTCACGAGGCCTCCCACGTCGCCGTTCTCTCCGATGCCCTCGGCGCTGACGCCACCAAGCCATGCGAGTACTCCTTCCCATACACCGACGCCAAATCGTTCACCGCTCTCGCTCAGGTCATTGAGAATGTTGGTGTTTCTGCTTACCTCGGTGCCGCCGGTTTCATCATGGACAAGACCTACTTGACGTGAGTGTATATGGGCTTCCCAAATTGCATGAATCAATGTCTGACTCTTCCCCTGCTCCTTTCCGCAGCGTTGCTGGTTCCATTCTCACCACCGAGGCCCGCCACCAGGCCTGGATCGCTTCCGCCGTTAACAAGCAGAACCCATGGTCCGGCCCATACGACACTCCTCTCGGTCTCTCCGATGTCTACTCCATTGCCGCTGCCTTCATCACCAGCTGTCCATCCTCCAACCCAACTCTCCCAGTCAAGGCATTCCCAGCTCTCACTCTCTCTTGCGACTCCGCCGGTTCGACTGCCACCCTCAACTATACCGGCGCTGATTCATCCGACACCCTTATTCTCTACTCTGGCCTCACGACCCTCGCTCTCCCCATCACCGACATGATGGTCACCATCCCATCCTCTCTTCAGGGCATTGCTTACGCAGTCGTGTCTTCAACGTCTAACACCACCATGGTTGACGACTCTAACACCATTGCCGGCCCAGCCATCATTGACCTTCCTTTCGCTTCTTCCGCCAGCAACCCCAACTTCACTGGTATGTAAGTTTGATCTTCGCAGTGATTGAAGGAGAAGGATGAATAGTTGAACGGAATACTTGGACAAGGAACACCGACTAGGGTCGGCAATGGACATTTGGAATATTCTCGAATTTCTGTATAATTACGTTAGCGAGCTATTCATAACTTTGTTTATTCGCCATCTATTTCTTACCTAAATTCGCCTAATCTGTCCCTTCAGTGCCCGCACCAGACCGATTGCTGCCAGACTGCCTCAATATTTGAACAGCATAACCTTATCGGAAGTGCAAACCAACTGCCGGTTCGGCCAGACGTCGTCCAAACATCGAGTGTAAACATGTGCAGCCACAGCAGGATAAAGATGAATTATACGGAACTTGATATGCGCTGATAGCTAAAGTTGTTTTGATGTCAGGCGGAAGGGAGATTCTTGAGGATGTACGTAGAGTGACGAATGCGTCTAATTATCTGTGTACAAACAGCCATCAGCTATGTCTAACGGCTAACTGTCGGCTGGTGATAATATCCTCTGACCTTAGCCCGCTAATTCCAGCGGATAGCTTCTTCTGGAGCA